>NC_071293.1:11963193-12122715 GCF_943737925.1 Anopheles nili
GAAATTTGGTACATAGATGTTTTATTACTTTAAACAAATACTGGAAAAATTTCAGCCTCCTCAATGAAGAACAAAGGGGGGCTCCCATACAACCCTCCCCCCCTCAAAGTTAATATTATTCGCTTAAATCTGTAAATGATGTCCAATTTTTCTGAAATTTGGCAAACATATTTCTTTTTACATTCGGCAAAAGTATTCAAAGCTTCATCCACCCCCGAGAGATAACAAGGGGGGCTCCCATACAAACTCCCCCCGTCTAACAAATCTATAATAATTACTTAACAATACAAAAAACCACTGGTTTGACTAAAATTCGGGATGCATGTATCTTTTTCAATTTTATAAAAGAATCCGAATCATCAGATACTCCGGTGGGGAACAAATGGGGGCTCCCATACAACCCACTATCAAAGAAGGCAATATTATTCACTTAAAAATACAAAACACAGATCTGGTCGAAATTTAGCATAAATGCATCTATTTATATTTTGCAAAAGAATCAAAAGTTTCGGCAGCCCCGATCAACAAAAAAGGAAGGGCTTCTATACAACCACAAAAAAGGGTGCAAAAATACAACACAAAAACACAACCCCAAAAAAGGGGGGCAAAATACAAATGAAGACCGAAATATCCGCAATTCGACAAACATATTTCTTTTAACTTTTTGAGCAGAAACTAAAGCTTCAGTTAACCCGAAAAAAAACGGGCATCGTCTATACCATTCGCTGCCCTTATTATGAAACAATATGTAGGTCTGTTAATGGCTATACAAAATTCAAACGATGACCAATTTGTCTGAACATGTTTTTATAAATCTGTTTGTAAAAAGCCTAACCCTCCTGCCCCCTCAGAGGATAAAAGAGAAGGGGGTCTTAAATACATTCCCTTTCACAGTAATTGAAAATCGTTGAATACAAATGACATTGATTTAACCTAAATATTGCGTATGCATTTCTTAAAATTCTCTATACAATATGTGATGAAGTATAAGTTTCCCGGTTTGGTATATCTTTTCATCATAAAATATCACTGTGAAGTACATATGTCGTCGAAATCAACTAAAATTTGATCACTTAATACAAAGACTTTCAAAATTCCAGTTCTACAAGCAGATAACCCTCTCCCTCTACCAAACACAGAAAAGTTATAGAAAAATACATATGGCTTCCAATTCGATTGAAACACGGTACAAATGCTTCTTCCTATTCATAGTGTGACGAAAACTCATTTACGCCAGTGCGAAACAAAGGGAGGTTTCCAAAAAACCTCCTGTCGGTATCACAAAGAAAATAATTCGGTCATAGCAATAAAGCTTGGTCCGGATGATTTTAGGTGAGGATGATTCATTTTACACAAAATTTAAAAAACAAGAGCTCCTATACGAGCTCTTTCTATTAGAGTATTGGAAAATATGGTCAAGCATAGTAATCATGTCCGATTTAAATGAAATGAGGCAAATTCCTTAAAATGTCCATATTTACTGGAAAATTAGAATGGTGACGTTGCAGCTCTCCCGGGTGGAAGCAAATTGGTGCTTGGCATACAATACCTATTCAGAAAATTGGAATAAAAAATGCCAAATATCGTCTAATTTAACAACAACTTTTCATGTACGCCTTAACACAGGCTATGCAACAAGTATCAAAATATCATATTCTCCAATGTGGAAACAGCGGTATGTAACCCTTATTTATTGGAATGTTCAAAAATCGCTCATCGATACAAATGTTTTTGTTTATTCTTTCTAACGAGTGATTTTTACATTATGGACGGGAAAGGAATTTCCATTTCCAGAATAAAAGAAATTCACAAAAATGTAAAGACGTCAACAAACAGTTCAGTTTCCTGCAATTTTTCTCTCTTCTACCGTTTATTTAGACACTAAACTGCAATAAGAAACTCAACTCTTCTTCACTCCACGCATGTCAAAATTTAAAAGTCTAAAATATTTTTCAACATATTGTTGTACATAACGCTATGCCCTTATTCAATAAGATTCACTTTTAAATTATGTTGAGATACGTTGGAAATGTGGTTGGTGAAATAAATTTAAATATGGATTTCAGAGCGTAATGTTTTCGAACATGAGTTATGGAAAACGACAGCTCGATTGAGATAAAAAATAATTTTATTTATTTTTCTCGGTTTGGACAACACGTCCGTCCTAGCTGAACCTCACTATCGAACTCAACTCGGTGTGTCTCTGATCTTCGTTTATATGGAAGTCTTGATAAGGTTTGATCGCGTTCGATCCTGTCTGTTCTTAGAACTTCCGCTCGCGATAGCCCTAACATCCGTGGGGTGCGTACGATCGTCATGTGACTTATCCGGACATGGCGTTGGAGTGCGTACGTTGCTGATGAGACAGTCTCGTTGTCTTCCGTTGGGGTGCACTCGATATTGACCATGATGGCTTCCATTGGGGTGCACACGATCTTGACTCTCTTGAATTCAATATTGCTGAAGGGAAACTGTCTAGTCTGAAGTGTCTTCTAAAGGTTTCGATATAGATCACTTCACGATCTCGGTGTTGCTAACTCCTCTCCTCTTAAATTACTTTGTCCTCAAAGTATGTTTAAATGTCTGGAACGAGTTTGGGATATTAGTGAATGTTTCGATTCGCGGTGTACTTGTATTCGCGTGGCATATATCGTACCATGGCAACAAGTATTATAGGTAATAGTATTATTCCTCCAATGGAACCAAATAAATTTATCTTAAAAGTCAAGGATTCATTTTGCAAACTTATAAAATTTAGTTTCTTTCGATGCTCTGAGGTGACGTTTTGTAAATACGTAGTTGGCGGTATGTCGACGAATTCAATTTCGTCGGCCATCAATCCTACAGTTGATTTTAATGTTTTTGTTGTCATGATTGTTTCGAAATTCGAATATTCTTCGCCATTAATGTATATGTTGCATTTTCCGAACTGAATGAGGAATGAACCTTTTAGTGATTGACTTGCCTCACTGCAGTTAGAAGATACTTCTACCATTGCATCATTTATCAGTATTTTTTCAGAGTTTATGCGTTTAATGATTCCGTTGGCATAAACTTTTTCGTATGTGCAATTAGAATGTTGTCCTTGTAAAAGATTGTTAGGAGGTTGCATGTCGATACCTTCGCAAATATATGTGCCTGTTTCTTCTTCTTTGGATTGTTGCATCGTTTCATAAATATGTGTATTGTTTTTAATTATGTAATTACGTTGTAGCAAGATTCTCTTATCATTGTTTATAATAGAATCAATATAGTTATACTCATACGTATATGGCATTTGATGAGGATACTTCAACATGTATACTATATGTGTTGAATTTAAAATTACTTGAGCCGTTGATTTGGCGAGCATTTCTTCAATTGATGATACGATAATATTATGGCTTGAAAGAAATTGAGCCATTTGTTTAAGATCTTCAAGCGATAGAAGTTTACTGTTTGGAATGCCATTTCTTGCAGATATGATTGCTTCCTCTATCGTTTCTAGGTGATTTTGTAATGAATCGAAATTTAACATCACTAACATATGATGTATCAAGAATGCTTGTTCCATAAGATGTGTACTTTCCATTTCAAGAACCTTATTTGCAATATCGGTTACTTCTTGAATTCTTTGATTAATCTGATAATTAATCAGTAACTGACGGTTATTTTCAGCAATGAGAGAATTAAGTGAGCCGTTTATAATACGTAGATCTTCAGCGTCTGGGTTTCCAGCAATCCATTTCCATGCCGTGCCTATTGCGCCCCACCTCTTATGCCTGTGCGCGATAGGGTTAATTTTTTCTAATGTTTCCTGTAGCCTTTGTACTTTGTATTTAACAAACCTTTCATACGGGCTAGTATTGATATTCATCATAACGTTTTCGTTATTACTACTTATGATTTCTTTGATTTTATAAATTTCAAATGGATAAACTACTCTTAAATATCCTTCAATCAAATATGCTTTCCCTAATGGAATAACAGCGAGAGGACTTCTATTTAAATCGTATATATTTAGTTCTCCAATGTCTGATTGTTGTGATACATGTATGGCAAGTCTGAAATGAAATAATCAGTATAGCTTTTTAACGATTTTTCCTCAAATTAACTTTGTGTATCTTTCTATTGCTTGAATCGATTACAAATGTAGGATGATTCTCCTTGATTCTTATCAATTTAAACTTACAGTCACGTTTATTGTTTGGTTTACCTTTCTCATAAGCAGTAGAATCTAGTTCGTAATCTTGATATTTTTTGTCAATAATCTTTTCCTGATACTCTTGATGTATATTTAAAATTTGTTTATCAATTTCTTCTCTTTGCCTAACTCTCTCTTTGAATGATGAGTTTTCACAAATTTCTCCTGAATATATAATTTTTGGAGTATTTTTAATTACACTGTGTATCGAATTATTGTATTTATACGCTGCCTCTTGTATAAGCGCCTGAATGGATGTATTTGGTTTTAATGCTTTAATACATCTTGACAATTCTCGTATAGTAGAATAGCATCTTTCGATTTGTCCATTTGATTCCGACCTGTTCACAGGTGTCTTAAAAATTTTTATTCCAAGATTTAGGATTGATTGCTTGATTACATTTGAGTTAAATGTGCTTTCATTATCTGACACTATCATGCTTGGTAAATCCCAATTATACATCAATTGTATTAGTACTTCTTTTATATCTGTTATTGATTTAGATTTAATTGGTAGTATTTTCAAATATTTAGAAAATTTATCTAATGATGAAATAAATAAAAAGTGTGCATTGCACGCGAAAATATCTATGTGCACAATTTCACCAGGATATGTAGGAATTGGTGTTTTCACTTGGATAAATTTTTGAGAATTTCGATCATGTTTTTGGGTAGCACAAATTTCGCAAGTTTTAATGAAATTCTGTATTACCTTTCGCATACTCGGAAAGTAAATTTTTTTAATAAATTGTAGAGAATCTTCTTTCGCGTTTCTATGAGCGAAATTATGAATCTGTTTTATTTTTTCTAATTGCGTTTCCTCTTCTTTCAAATCTTCTACAATTTTCTTAGTAAATCGAATATTCATTGTCTTAGGATTATACAAATCCTTAAAAATTTCTTGAATTATTCCTATGGTTTGTTCACTGCATAATATACCATTTCTTAAATTGGGATTTAGAAATTCTTTCATTTTTGCCGTCAGAAACGGCTTAGTAAATTCTGGTTCATCAAATGTGTGTCTATGAAATCCATTGAACGGTGTATTGTGCTCGTAATTTGAAGCATTGTTCAATCTAAAAATTAATTGATTTTTGAAAACGATTATTGGAGCTTCTGTTGCTAGTATATAATGACTATCATCATTTTTTCTGCAGAGTGCTGAGTAGGTGTTAGTGAATTAATTTGCACTCTCGATAATGCATCTGCAACTATATTTGATTTACCAGGTTTATAGTTCATTTCATAATCATGTGCTTCAATAAACGCTTTCCATCTCTTTAGCTTTGCGTTATTATTTTTTGGTGAGATAGCAAATGTTAATGGTTGGTGATCAGTAAAAATTTTTAGATTTGCTCCGTAAATATAATTTCTTAGGGACTGCAATGCCCATACGATACCTAACATCTCTTTTTCGTTAGTCGCGTAATTTTCTTCAGTTTTCGATAGTGTTCTTGAAATAAACGTGATGGGTCTTTCTCCATCATCAAATCTTTGTGACAAAACTGCTCCAATAGCTTTATCTGAAGCGTCAGTGGTTAAAAGGAATTCTTTCTCAAAATCTGGATATGCTAGTACATCCTTTGAAGATAAAACGTCTTTAAGAATTTGGAATGATCTCTTTGCTTCGTCGTCGAATTTAACTGGATAATTTTTTGATTGAGATTTTGTTATTTGGCGATGGCCATCCTCTCCTCTTAAGAGTTTTGTTAAGGGTTTTACGATTGTTGCATAATTCTTAACAAATCTTCTATAATATCCTGAAAGTCCAAGAAATGCACGAAGTTCTTTTACATTTGTTGGCTCGGGATATTTTTTGGATACATTCAATATTCTTTATGTTGAGTTTAAGACCATTTTTAGAAACAATAAATCCCAAAAATTCGACTTCTGGTTTTAAAAATTCCGATTATTTGGCTGAATTTTAAAATTTGCTTCTCTCAATGTTTCAAAAATTATTTTAATATTAGTCAGATGTTAACCGAGTATGCCCGGGATAAGGCAAAGAAAGGGAGTAAATGTCCTTTGTATATTACATCGGCGGCTCACGTAGAGTCGTCCATACGGCTTGTCCGTCCCAATAAAGGAAAAAAAATTAGTTAGATGTTCTTCGATTGTCTTTCCAAATATAATTATGTCATTTATATAGACATGACATATTTTTCCAATGTGTTCACGAAGAACGTCATCCATGACTCTTTGAAAAATCGATGGTGCATTTTTTAATCCGAATGGGAGTCTTAAAAATTCATATTTTCCGTTATTAACTGAAAATGCCGTATTTTCAATATCTTTGGTAGCTAATGGAATCTGATAAAATCCCGATGCTAAATCCAAAGTAGTAAAAAAATTATTTTGTCCCAAATTTGCAAGCACAGCTGACGTATCTGGAATAGGATACTTGTCACTAATTGTTTTCGAATTTATTTTCCTGTAATCAATGACCAATCTGTACTTTTTTTCTTGCGAAGAGTCAACCTTTTTCGGTACGACCCATATGGGTGAATTATAAAGTGAACGTGATGGTCTAATAATACCATCATTTAACATTTTGTTAATTTGTTTATCCACTTCATTTTTTAAGGATTAAAGATAACTTTTACCATATACCGGTTCGTTGTCCGTTGTCCGAAAAGTTGCTTCAATCTTCGTAGTAAAAGGTAGTTTTTTGTCTGGTGGCTGAAAAAGATCTTGAAATTTATCAAGTAGCGAGTATAATTTTTCCTTTTCTTTAGAACATAGATGTTCATCCCGAATTCGTATTTTGTTAATTTCTGGGAAAGTATGCAATTTTAAAGGTATTACTCTTCTTTTGTAAATGATTAGTTTTTGTGCAGCAGTGTCTATTACTGCTTTTAATTCTGTTAATGTGTCATGGTTAATTATCGCATCAAATGTCTTAAGTCCATTTAAGTGGAAAAAAATCACATTTATATCCGAATAAGGCGCAAAAAATTTTGCCTGAGAATACTTTTCTATCTTTATGTCTCCTCCCACTGATGAAACAAAAAATGGTTTTTCAATTTGATGCGAAATTCTCGCATATTTAGAATGAATGACATTCTTATTTTAACCTGTATCAATTAAAATTTGTAATGGCTCTTTTCGATTACCATGAAAAAAGAAAATATGGCAAGGAGGACTTTAGCCTAAATAATTAAGCTCTGCGTTTTGATTCATACCTCCATCATTGCGATACTCTTGGTGGGTTTGTCTTGCTTCCATATTAAACCAGAGATTTTGGCATATGTTTGTCATGCCAGAGATTTTGGCTCGAATTTTGGATGAATTTACTTAGGTCTCCATTCAAACCTCTTGTAAACGCATCGATGGCCTTTCGATTGTACGTTTCAAGTAGTGGTTTGATAGCTTCGGGATGACTGAATCTGTCATCCAATTTCCCTTGATTCGCGATGAGCGACAATGTTCCGTTAACCTCATCATAGTATATCTCCAGTGATCGTCCCTTTTGTTTAGAGCTCATTAGTTGATAGTCTAACCTTTCTAGATCTCGTTGCTCTCCGTAATATGTGAGCAGAGTTGTTTTTATATGGAACCAATTGATTCCAACGTCAGATGCTACTATTGCGTCGTTAGCTTCATTTCTAACTTTCCTCCGTATGGACCATATGATATTTATTCTGTTGGGCCAAAGGAAAGCTAGAATTTGTTTGATATAGCCGTACTAGGCTTTCTGCATCTTCTATCCAGCAATTAAGTTCCCTATGATCTCCTGTGAAAGTTGGTAAATCCTTCACAGTGTCCGAATTTTTTTCGAATGAGGTTGTAATAATGGGTACTCCGTTCGTGTCTGCGAAAAATATCGGAGGATCTTCATAGTTTGTTGATGATGTACTGGCTGAGACACTTTCTAAACTTCTGTCCTTTTTAATTTTTAAGTTTTTGAAATGAGAAATAATATTTTCCAGCTTAAAAGAATAACTGTACGATTATTAAGGATACGTATGTCCTTTTTTTAGTGTGGGTCAAAAAGCTTTTCAGAACACTTTCTTCTTTTTCAACACTCTTATTTTTCAAAACACTATTATTCCTCAAAACACTTTTACCGTTTCTTCTTACTCACAAATTTTATTACTTACAGTAATATGTTGATGCTACTTTTGAATTTATTACTTACAGTAATATGGTTGTAGCCAAACCCTTCATGGTGTCCTTTGTAAAATGCGCCGTTCCTTTCCAGTGCAACTGCGGTTGTCCCTTTTTTCCTGAAGCGAGTGATTAGCTGTCCAGGTGACTTAGGTCGCTGGTTGATGTCTGCTTGTAGCGATCCGGTGACGGTAGAAAATGATTTACTCACTTCTCATTTTCAAACACTGATTACACGTTATTTTCACTGATTTTACCACTCGATCTTTTACTTCTAACGCGAACCGTTGACTTTACCCTGAAGGGTCCCTATTCGGGCGCCAGTTATGGAAAACAATAGCTCGATTCAGATAAAAATTAATTTTATTTATTTTTCTCGGTTTGGACAACACGTTCGTCCTAGCTGAACCTCACTATCGAACTCAACTTGGTGTGTCTCTGATCTTCGTTTATATGGAAGTCTTGATAAGGTTTGATCACGTTCGATCCTGTCTGTTCTTAGAACTTCCGCTCGCGATAGCCCTAACATCCGTGGGGTGCGTACGATCGTCATGTGACTTATCCGAACATCGCGTTGGAGTGCGTACGTTGCTGATGAGACAGTCTCGTCGTCTTCCGATGGGGTGCACACGATATTGACTCTCTGATGGCTTCCGTTTCCGTTCATCACAACTCTCTTGAATTCAATATTGCTGAAGGGAAACTGTCTAGTCTGAAGTGTCTTGTTCCGGTCTCGATATAGATCACATAACGATCTCGGTGTTGCTAACTGTTTCGTATCTAGATAAATAGTTGAAGAGAGAAAAGATACAGGAAACTGACGTCTTTGCATTGTTGTGAATTTCTTTTATTCTGAAAACAGCAATTCCTTTACCGTCCATAATGTAATAGTCACTCGTTAAAAAAAATTAACAAAAAACGTTTGTATCGCAGAGCCATATTAGAACATTCCAAAAAAATTGGGTTGCATCCCTCCATTTCCGCATTGGAGAATCTGATACTTTGTTACTTCTTGGATGGACTGTGTTACGTCGTACATGAAAAGTTGTAGTAAAATTAGACGATTGTTATTTTGGGCATTTTTTTTTTCAATATTCCGAATAGGTATTGTATGCCCTCCCACAAGTTTGTTTCCCATCGGACTTTTGTAAGTTTTTTGTAAGATATGATTTCTTTGTTTGACCATATTTTTCAATACTCTTATAGAAAGAGATTGTATGGGAGCTTTGATTTTTTAAATTTTATGTAAAAAGAATCATCCTCACCTAAAATCATCCGGACCAAGCTTTTTTGCTTTGTCCGAATTATTTTTCTGTGTTTGGTTAAAGTGGATGGACTACTATTTGGTCCTCGCTTGTAAAACTAAAATTTTGAAACTCATGGAATAAGGTAATAATATTTCAGATGATTTCGACATTTGTACTCCGAATTGAATATTTCATGACGAAAAGATTCACCAAACCTGGAAACTTATACTTCATCATATATTGCCTAGTGAGTTTTAAGAAACGCATATGCAATATTTTGGTCAAATCAGATGTCATTTATATTTTCTATGATTTTCAATTACCGTGAGAGGGAATATATGGGAGACCCCCTCCTTTTGTCCAACCTTGCAGGGGGCAGGAGGGTTTAGCATTTTACAATCAGATTTTTAAAACATGTTCAGACAAATTAGTCATTATTTGAGTTTTGTTTAGCCATTAACAGACCTACATATTGTTTCATAATAGGGGTAGTGACTGGTATAGAAGATGCCCGTTTTTTCTACGGAATTACTGAAGCTTTAGTTTCTGCTCCAAAAAGATAAAAGAAACTTATTTCCCGAATTGCGGATATTTCGGCCGTCATTTGTATTTTTGATCGAATATTATCGACGTTGAGGCGGCTCCGGACAAACCGCGATCATAACATATATTTCCATAGAAATATGTAAAAATTTGGCTTAAATCATGCTGAAAATAGTTTGTTCACACATAATTTGTGCTTTTCAGCTTTAGACTTCTAGATGTTGTCACTGGGCACGCTGCTTTATCATTTTTTCGAGAATTACAAGGTAATCAATTTAAGAAGTCATGTTAAAAGTAATTTAATTAAAGTGAAATTTAAACCTTGCTACTCATAAAGTACTTTAAAAGTTTCAAAACCATTTAAAACTTTTATTTATTGAAAAAAAAAGGTACATTTTAAGCGGTTTTAAATTTTTTATTAATTTTGCGTTTTAATTTTGGTATTTTTGTATTAAACAATACAAATTTAAAAAAAAATGAAAAATAAGAAAAAGGTGTTACTTGTCGAATAGTTTAATTCCAAAATTTATCATCTAAAATATTTTTTCGTCTAATAATTTTCGTGAATGGCCAGTCCTGTCAACCTTAATACAGTATTGACGTGTCTCTATTGCTTCTTCTTACAAATAACCAAGTGGAACAGAAGAATGTAACATTATATCTCCTGCATCTGCAGTAGCTAATACTTATGCCCTTTAACTTGATTTTCATACCAGCTGTATGAAAAGCTCTAATAACAGATTGTACGATGCTGATCGAAACACTTAAGTTTGTCAAGGTCTATGGTTTGCTTGCAATTTATTTTGTATTTATTTTTTTGTAAGTATGTAAACCTGTACTAGAACAAACTATTGGTGCGTTTTTTTTTTTTATTTTGAGAGTCGCAACGTTTACCTTGTTGATAATAAAGGTGAAAAATGTTGCTCCTTTTGGGACAAAATAATAAGAAATTTAAGATACCACTTATTTTCAAAGATTTGCTTAATTATCCTGGTGAATTTGTAGTATGCGAAATCATTTAAACATTTTAAGATAAAAAAAAAGGCTCATTGAGATATGATACCTATTCTAGACCCTAAAGATTTCATAATTTGTATTTAAGAATATTTCATGTTAGCCACCCACTAGGCGCCTCCACCCCTAATCTAATACCCCTAAATCTAATAACAAAAAAAAAAGCTTGTGGCCAGTGAGGCTGGATTTGGTTGGATGGAAAATAGTCAAATGTCAATAGTTAAGAACCTAAGGATGAACAAATATCTTATATGGAAATATAACTTTTGAAGGGTTTTTTTTAATTCCTTACCAAAGCTGAAAACGTTAGTTTTTTTCCATTTTTGTGGACAAATTTTGCTAAAAAATCTCATTTTTAGAACGATCAAAAGCAAATTTTGACTAACGAAAAAAAAGAAAGAGAAAAATCCATACAAATGACACTTTTAACATATTTTTATGACAAAAAATAATTCGGGAATCGAAAGAAGTACCATTAGGACGTCATTTTTAAAGCATTTCGAACTTTCTTGACTTTTGTGCTTTATATCTCAACAACCAGAGTTTGTACAGAAGTGAATTTTCGAAAATTAAAACTAACATGTTTTCTGTATATATATGAATATATGAATTGCAACAATCGAAGATGGTGAGATTTATTGCCTTTTTGATCGCGCCCGCTCCACCGTTGGGGGCTTGTATGGGACCCCACTTTTTGCTTAGCCGGTTTAGTTGAACCTTTGAACACATTTGCCAAATATTAAAACAAAATATGCTTGCCAAATTTCAGCCAGATTTGACGCCATTTACAGTTTTAAGCGTTTAATGTTTAATTTTAAGGAGTGGGGGGGGGGGGTTATATGGGAAAATTGGGCGTCATTTGCATGTTTCAATGAATATTCGCGAATTTCGGTTCTATGAGAGGCTAACGCTTGGGAGGTTCAGAAAAATCAAATCCCTGAATGATAACCCATTCATCGACCTATGTACCAAGTTTCTTGCGAAACGAATCAGTAGAAACCACGTTAATTATAATAAATTCAACATTAATATATATATATATATATATATATATATATATATATATATATATATATATATATATATATATATATATATATATATATATATATATATATATATATATATATATATATATATATATATATATATATATATAAATTTATATTTATATAAATCTATATATATATATATATATATATATATATATATATATATATATATATATATATATATATATATATATATATATATATATATATATATATATATATTTATATATATATAAATTTATAATAATATATATATATATATATATATATATATATATATATATATATATACAGATATATACATATATACATATATATGTATATATATATATATATATATATATATATATATATATATATATACATATATATATATTTATATATATACATATATATACATATATATATATATACATATATATATTTATATATATATATATATATATATATATATATATATATATATATATATATATATATATATATATATATATATACATATCAGGCGCTACAACCGCTTGGCGGTTTTGGCCTGCTCCAGGAGAAACCGGAACCGCTCGCGGTCGAGCGCCGTCGTCTGCAAATCGTTGATCCCGGCCTTTTTGGCGGACGCATCTACGCCATCACTCCATCTCAGTTTGGGCCTACCACGCCTCCTCTGTCCATGTGGGCAGCCTAAAAGGACTTTACGGGCTGGGTCGTCCGGTACCATTTTAATGACATGACCAGCCCACCGGAGCCTGGAGAGTCTAATTCGCTGTACGACAGTGAGGCTATCGTACAGTTCGTAGAGCTTGTCGTTGTATCGGCTCCTCCATTGTCCTTCCACACATACAGAGCCAAAAATCCTTCTGAGCATCTTTCTCTCGAACGCGGCTAAGAGGGTTTCGTCAGCTTTGGACAAAGTCCATGTCTCAGAGGCGTATGTGAGTACTGCAACTATGAGTGTTTTATACAGTTCAAGCTTCAGCCGTCGCGACAGGTATTTTGAGTGGAGAAGTTTCCTCAGGATGTAGTATGACCGGTTGGCTGCCAGCACTCTTGCACGTAATTCAAATTCTATGCTACTGTTGGTGCTGACTTTTGACCCAAGATAGGTGAAGTTTTGGACGATTTCAAAGGTTCGCTCAGCTATCTGTACGTCACCCCTGCATAGACTCGCATTAGTATTTGTTAGCAGGGCCGCTGACGGTGCCACCATCAATTTGGTTTTTGCCTCGTTAATCTCCAAACCGAGGTTCTCAGCCGCCTCCTCAATCCGTTTGTAAGCCTCTGCTACATAGGAGAGCCGCAAACCAATGATGTCTATGTCATCAGCGTATGCCAGAATCTGGATTGACTTGTAGAAGATGGTCCCCGAGGTTTCCACTCCTGAGTCTCGGATGGCCCTCTCTAGCGCCAGGTTGAAAAGGAGACAGGCAAGCCCATCGCCCTGGCGCAGACCCTTGGTGGTAGCAAAGGGCCTTGAGAGTTTTCCATCCACCATCACCTGGCATGTGACGTTGGTCATGGTCATTTTAACAAGCCTGGTAAGCTTGGCCGGGATTCCAAAAGAACTCATTGCGTCGTAAAGTTTTATCCTGGCTATGCTGTCGTATGCGGCTTTAAAGTCTTTGAAGAGATGGAAAGATTGGAGCTGTTGCTCCACCATCTTCTCCAAGATCTGCCGCATGGTGAAGATCTGGTCAGCGGTTGATTTTCCTTTTCGGAATCCCCTCTGATAGTTTCCCACTATCTCTTCTACGAATGGGACAAGTCTCTCTTGCAAGACTAAGGAGAAGATCTTATAGGCGATATTCAACACCGTAATACCCCTGTAAGAGTAACCTGTCTCCTTTCTTGTATATGGGATAGATGATACCAAGACTCCAATCACAAAGCATCGATTCACTATCCCACACCACAGTAATTATTTAATGAATTTCGCGTTCAAGTGCTGCACCTCCGTTTTTGATCAGTTCGGCTGATATTCCGTCGGTGCCGGGTGCTTTATTATTCTTCAACCGACGGATTGCTTTTCGGGTTTCGTCCATGCTAGGTGGCAGTAGCATGATGTCATCCGCTAGTGGAGCCTCTAGCTGTTCGTTGAACTGATCATTTAGTAATTCATCAAAATACTGAGCCCATCGCGAGAGGACCTCTGGCTGGTAGCTGACCAGATTTCCATCCTTATTTCGACAACAGGTCACCTTAGGTATAAAGGTTTTTCGATGACCTGCTATCTCTTGGTAAAACTTTTTTCCTGGGCCGTATCGCACTCTGATTCCTTGGAGCTCCTGCACTCGTTGTTCTTCCCACTGATGTTTCTTGGTGCGGTGTACTCTTTTTTCTTCTCGTCTGAGCCGTATGTAATTCTCTGCGCATGCCCGCGTTGTATGCCGCTGCTGCATTGCTCGGTATGCGCAGTTCTTACGTTCCGTCACAAGTCTACATTCGTCGTCGAACCAGCCAGATTTGGTGTTGCCCCGACGTGGTGGTAGTGTGGATTTTGCACAGTTCAATATCTTTGTTTTTAGAGCGCTCCACCGTTCGCTCGTAGTGTTGTATGGATTTGCTGGTAATAGAGACTCACCTAAAGCGGATTCGAATGCCTGTTGGACTTTAGCGTCCTTTAGGGAGTCCGTGTTGAGCCGGGCCTGCATTTTTCCCTCATCCCCTTTGTCACAGAGCTATTGTAAGAGGCAGCCTGGAATATGGTAGCGGACTCTGTTTGAACGCAAACAAAACACGACTAAATGCTCTACATACAACTCTAAACCAGTCCGTAAGAAGGGTCACGGGATGCACGAGTAGCACTCCCATCAACACCCTGTATGCTATAGCGGCTGAAATCCCATTCCACACCAGGTGCAGATTTCTTACTGCAAAACAACTCGCAAAATCCATAGCCCATTCCAAGCCCAACAAGGCCTGTCTTATGAATTTACAAAACCAAAGACAAACAGGCACCCTAACCGCTGAGGAGAAAATCGTCATAGAGCACATAGAGCTATTCCAGCCGATCGCCACAGTGGACTTCAATGAACAAGTAAATTCTAATCTGCACCCTAACATCAATACATATATTCCGAGAGTTAGCAACACCGAGATCGTGAAGTGATCTATATCGAAACCTTTAGAAGACACTTCAGACTAGAGAGTTTCCCTTCAGCAATATTGAATTCAAGAGAGTCAAGATCGTGTGCACCCCAATGGAAGCCATCATGGTCAATATCGAGTGCACCCCAACGGAAGACGACGAGACTGTCTCATCAGCAACGTACGCACCCCACGGATGTTAGGGCTATCGCGAGCGGAAGTTCTAAGAACAGACAGTATCGAACGCGATCAAACCTTATCAAGACTTCCATATAAACGAAGATCAGAGACACACCAAGTTGAGTTCGATAGTGAGGTTCAGCTAGGACGGACGTGTTGTCCAAACCGAGAAAAATAAATAAAATTATTTTTTATCTGAATCGAGCTATCGTTTTCCATAACTCTGGTATAGCCAGAAAAGAGGAAGATCTCAGCCTATCACAATTAAAATAACTAACATTACAGGCAATAGAAAGTTACTCATCAGTAACAAATATCTATACTGATGGGAGCAAAGAAAACTCAAAGAACTCAAATGGATGTGGAATTGGTATACACATAAGAAGTAACAACAAGATAACCCACAACATAGCATACAAATTAAAAACCCCAGTATCCTTATTTGGCATCGTACCACGTGTTTTTTTCTATACCCGTTTCTATGTTAGGCCAGTTGTTCAGATATTGCTAAAATAGTAATATTTTCCATCTTTTCTCTTAATCTTTATCAAATCGTGTCAAGTATTTATAATTTCAATAAAAATCTCAGACTAAAATAGAGGGTAATTATTCGTTTATCTCGTGGGTATCCATCGTCAAAAAAACATTTTTCAATCGCGTATTACTAAAAGAACAAAAAGAAAGAATTTGTAAAGATCAAGCAATGACTGATTGCGTGGAAATTGCTATCACGAGGGATACGGCAGCGCAGCATTGGAGCTGCTGCGTCAATACATCCTTGCGGGAAACCTCACCAAACCAATGCTGACCATGTGGCCAATCAACCGGCAGGAGCCAGCTAGCGTAAAGTACATGCTGCCATCCGCGCCAGGAGCCATGGTCGTATCACCTGACGGAAATTACTGCGTGGTGGCTCATGCACACGCATTCGACGTGTATAACCTTGGGACATCGCCTTTGCCCGGGTCCTTCTTCTTCTGCAGCTTCTTGATCGTTTTCTTACACTCCTCAACCTCACGCGTTAGCCGTTGCACGGCCTTCTCCTTGATCGCCAGGTCAACGCGCATGCCACGGATTGTGGCCAGCAGATGGGCGTCCTCCTTGCTTTGCGCCTGAGCCCGCTTGGCGTTCGGTGCGGATCGCACCGTGGTCACCGGTTCGCCACGGGCCGGATCCGTTTGGACTAAAATAGAGCGCATTTTAACAGGATCCCTCTTGCGTGTCCGCTCAGACACGTCGTCCGGCGGTGGTGTCCCGTTGGTAACCGCATGGCTACCGATGCTGGCCAGTTCCTCCTTCTGGCGTATGATCTTTTCGTTTAGCTTCGTGTTGATCTCCCGCAGGCTGAGCACGTGCATCTCGAGATTCGCGATGTATGTTTCATATTTCGCCTGCACCGAATGAAAGTGGGCCTGCACGTCGGGCAATGTACCTTGCCCTTGTTCCTGTTTCCGGGCATCCGCTTCCAGCTGGGCGATGCGTTGTTCTAGCACTCGGAAGGTGGACGAGGTGCTATCGGTTCTTCGACGAGGTGCTATCGGATCGGACGAGGGCGATGTCTTCGTCGGTGATTTACTGGCAACTGCAACGGAAGGCTCGGTTTGGTTTAGTCTCGGCACATAAAAAACGGAACCACACCGCATCCTACCTATCAGCGCCGATATGGAGTCCGGATTTTTGCGCATCATGATTCGCTCCATCTCGCGGCACTGTCGCTGCAGGTCCTGTATGATTTTTGAATCCTTCTTGCTGCCATCCTGCAGCTTTTTGTGGTCTTTGCGCGATTCGTCCAGCCCGGTTTGTAGGAGCTTCTGCAGTTCGATGGCGGAATCCCGATCACACCGGGCCGACTGCAGCTCGGATCTGTGCAAAAGCAATACAAGCCCGTGAGTAGGATGTCCTTGTAAACCCCTAACCCATCCCCCCCCCCCCCCAAATCACCTTAAACCTACCTCAGCACGTCAGCAGAGCTGGTCAGGTGGCGTATGTCAAACTGCATCATTTTGTTCTCCTCCTGCAGCGTGGTGTAGCTATCGCGCAATGTCCTGTGCACCTGGGACAGCGTATCGTATTGCAACCGCTTGCTCTGATAGCGCTCTTCGGTGTCCTTTAGTCGGTCCTCCAGAACGGTGATCTTCAGCTCGAGTTGTCCGACGTCCGTGAGATTGATCCGACGTCCGGTTGGGTTGGTCGGTGGTTCCGGCTGGGGTTTGGCGTTCTTTTTGATTGCAGGCGGTTGATCGATCAATGTCACGGTAGGCCCAAGCTCAGCTGGCGCAAGGACACGTATCCGTTGTAGCGGAGAATGTCCTTGCTTGGTTCGGACGTACCCATCCGCATCCTTGCTGGAGGAGGTGTCATCACGCGGACTGAAGTTAAGCACCTTGCACAACTTTCCAGCGCACGTGTCACGTAACGTTTGGAAATAACCATGAAAGAACAATTAAAAAAAATAGTGGGGAGGGACACAAAAAAAACCTTAACATAACTTCTTACGGTCGTCATCATCGGCGTGTACAGAAACATAACCTATAATACACCTTGCTTCCCTTCACCTAGCGACGATTCACACCCTGGTAATGTGGCATGATCAATAAAATAAAAAATCGTGGCAGTTTGCAGTAGGGTCCGTGTGCCGGGGTTGATCTGAACCGGAATTACGGGTACAAGTGTGGTGGCCAGGGCACGTCGAAGCAACCGTGTTCGGAGATCTTTGCCGGATCGGGACCTTTCTAGGAGCCGGAAACGAAAGCCGTCAGTCAGTTTATGCAATCGTCCACGGCAGATTGGCGTGGATTTCTTACGTTCCACAGCTATGGGCAGTACATACTCTACCCGTGGGGATATGACCGGGTTGTACCACCGGATCATGCCGATTTGCGGCGTGTGGGCGATGCGGCTGCTGAGGTACGTTCAATGTCTACCACATTCCCTTGTTATTATTTACTTAATAACTGCCACATGATATACCGAAATCGGACTTAAACAACACATAACATTTGAATGTTAAACTAAGTTAGGTGGAGATTTCAACCTTAATCCATGCTTAATCCTTTCATAACCTAATAAGCTTGTCTAACCATCCCAAGAAGCGCATTACGACATAATATTTTATCCTCTCAATGCTGATTTGTTTTCGATTAATTACAGGAAATGTTGCAGAGTGGTGGCTCACGGTACACGGTAGGACCATCCGGTAGCACGCTCTATCCGGCCGCTGGCGGTTCGGATGATTGGACACGTGGTGCGTTAAACATTAAATACGCGTACACGGTTGAGCTACGTGATACTGGCCGGTACGGGTTCGTGTTGCCTGCCAATCAAATCAAACCCACGGGTGAGGAAGCCGTTAAATTCGTCGACATAATCGCACAGGAGGTGGCGAAATTATGATACCCCAACGGCTCCATCAAGTTAACAATAAACGCGCTACTTTTACGATCGACATGCCTTGGCAAGTGGGAAGAGTTTTGTTGTTTCTAAATTCTTAACATCTAACTTAGCCTTAAGTTCTGTAACATGTAAAATAGGCTTACTGTCTGCAGGCGCTTGTCGATGGTCCGGTACCGATTCGAATCTTTTCGCTGGCCAGCGTCTAACTCCGGCAGCGGTTCGTTCCACTGGAATGGCAAATGCGGCCGGTCAAGTCCTGTGGCGTCCTCCATCAACAGCTCGGCCTCGTGCAGAATCTCTTCCACGCAGCGGTTGTCGGCTTCGTTCACCACGTTAAACAAATGGTTCAGCTCACCGTACAGCTCTGGCCGCAGGGTCGCTACCTCCGCACAGATCGGCTTGTCCTCGTTCAGCCAGCACACTAGTTCGTGCTCAAGAAACTCATCCAGCGATTCCTCGCTGTCGCATTGGCTCAAAGTTTACACAGCACATGTATTATTTTCATTTGAATTTAGTCAATACAGCAATGGAAATATGCCAGAGTATGAAAGACAAGAATTTTGCAATTTTTAAAAAGCACTTTTTAATGAAAAACAGCATTCAGAACTGTGCTACGAAAACGCAATGTAGTCATCTTGGGCAACTTACAGCGAATGATCTATTTGACATTTGAATGGAGTAAAATTCAAAAACAATTTTTTGACAGAAGCTTATCCGAAGTAAACAACCTTGTGCGGCTGCATATCGTTCAGCCTTAGCACGGGGAAATGCGGGTAACCACAGAATTTGGCATCGTACCGCGTGTTTTTTTTCTATACCCGTTCCTATGTTAGGCCAGTTGTTCAGATATTGCTAAAATAGTAATATTTTTCATCTTTTCTCTTAATCTTTATCAAATCGTGTCAAGTATTTATAATTTCAATATAAATCTCAGACTAAAATAGAGGGTAATTGTTTGTTTATCTCGTGGGTATCCATCGTCAAAAAAACATTTTTCAATCGAGTATTACTAAAAGAACAAAAAGAAGGATTTGTAAAGATCAAGCAATGACTGATTGCGTGGAAATTGCTATCACGAGTGATACGGCAGCGCAGCATTGGAGCTGCTGCGTGTGGGATGTCCGTACCGGCACGCAATTAATGTCCTACCGAAATGGCGGCCCTCCAGCGTCCAACTGCCTGCACAATATCAACAATCAATACATCCTTGCGGGAAACCTCACCAAACCAATGCTGACCATGTGGCCAATCAACCGGCAGGAGCCAGCTAGCGTAAAGTACATGCTGCCATCCGCGCCAGGAGCCATGGCCGTATCACCTGATGGAAATTACTGCGTGGTGTCTCATGCACACGCGTTCAACGTGTATAACCTTGCGACGGGTGCCAATATGGCATCGGTGGCACATCACTTTGGGAAGATCGCAGTGGTCAAGTTCACGGACGATAGCTCGCATTTCGTGACAGCGGCTGACGATTGTCGTGTCGTCGTCTGGAGCTTAGGACGAACAGTGCAGCAAAAGGAGAACAAGATGCTGTACGAGTTTGCGGATTGCACTCTGCCAGTTTCCGATCTGTTCGTTGGTAAGGGTGGCATGAAGGCGATAGTTGCCGTGAGTTCCCTCGATCGGTCGTGCAAGCTATACGAACTGGCAACAGGCAGGATGCTGCTGAACGTGGTCTTTCCCGTGGCCCTGTCCACCTTGACGCTCAACGCTCTGGAGACAGAATTGTTTGTCGGCGATAAGAAGGGGTTGATATACACCTGCAATCTACAATCGGCTCCGCGATCAAAGGAAGTTCATCTGCAGCAAGATCAGCTTAAGAAGGGCGTCTTTAACGGACACAAGAAGGCAGTCAACTGCTTATCGATGTCTATGGATAACGAAACGTTACTTTCGGGTGGAGCAGACGAGGTGGTCATTGTATGGCACGTTAAAACACGACAGCAGCTTAAGGTTTTGCCGCATAAGGGTCCTATAACAAATGCGTTCTTTCTCATCACTCCCAAGCCGATGTTTGATCCTTCGCGTGTGATTAACGTTCCGTTTCCCCCATTCCAAAAGGTAACCATTTCTCGACAAGACAGAGAAAAACTGAGCATGGAGTTTTCGGTTACGAAACAAGCACTTGAAGAAAGCTCAAATATTCATGTTACATCCCACACTGCGTCAGTTGTTAGCGCAGGTGATAAAGAAAAGAACGTGCAAGCATTGGAACTCGAAATACAGAAGTTAAAGTCCATAAACCAGCGCTTATATCAGCAGAGCTTAAAAATTATATTGAAAGATTCGGAGATAATTTCGGACAAGATTTCTGATAAATTGTAACATAAATTTTCATAAAATGGAAGAAAATGTATAAAACTTTATATTTCATTAAAATAAGAGAACGACAATTAAAACGAGCTTTAGCTGAATGAAAACAAAGGGGCAATAAGAAAGAACATATCATTTAATTTTCACGATATAATTCTATCATAAATAACATTTCGCTATCTCCGCCAGCAATTATGTGGGTGAGGTCCACATCAATCGAATTGATGGACTTGGATTCCATCAGACGCTGTATTCTATTCTGTATTCCCCATTGCATAATTTTTCCTTTAGTATCTGCAGAGACCATCAGGTTTCCTCTTTCCGGTGCAAATCGTATTTCGTTCAGCATACTAGTATGTCCTCCGTCCATCGCTGTGGTATTACTTGGATTTCGCATGTCCCACAGCAATATGGTACCACACTCCAAACCGCAAGTAACCTGGAACATTAGAAAAAGTACAATCTACTAATACATCACCACACAATATCTATATTTACATTTAGATTGGGAGACAAATTCAAGCACGTTGGAGTATTTAAATCTTGATCTTCTTCGTATTTTGTATCGATGTAAATTACTGGATTGTTTCCTCCTTGTCTGGTGTCATAGCAATCCAAGAACCCACTCTGACGCCCGGCAACAACGATATTGGTATGAACCAGCGAAACGCAACGAATGCTTGAATTGTTCGGATCTTTTATCGTATGCACTATTTCGCCAACATCAGCGGCCACTATGTTCACGTAGCCGTCTTCGCCTGCGGTTGCAACGATTTGTTTGTAAGCTGAAATGCCGGAACAGGCAGAACCAAAGGCATTAGTTCCGTGCAGATCCTTTAAGCTGCATTTTTCCATTAATCTGTACGCAAGTATATCTTCTTCATTAACATCCAACACACTGATTATGCCTGAAAAGAGAAATCGATTAATGTTCATGAGCCTCGGTTCGTTTCGGGCAGAGAAAGTTATACTTGCCATCAGATGTAGCGCAGACCACGTTGTTGCTATCCAGCATTTCAATACCGACAACATCGTTTGAAACAGAGAACTCGGCGAGTGATTTTGGGACAAGCTGCAGGCCATCTTCACTATTTTTGTCAACCGAAAAGTACCATAGAATGACACTGTTCACCGTTTCTGCCAAACTGCCAGTTACGAAGTAGAGTTCATCATTGCTTCTTCGCGGTAACCAGCGTACAGCAGAGATTTGATGCGGAGCAATATGGCCAACAATGCTACTCCGTTTGCTATAATCATTCGATGCTAAATCCATTTCGTTGAATTAACCCTCACAGCAAACAACCGAACCAAAACCAAACAAGCAGCCTTCTTGTATGTTGTTGAATGCTGAATGTCGACACAAAAAGCTTATTTATGTAAATTTGCAAAGTTTGGTGTGGTAAGACAAAAAGTTCTTGCTATGTTATGTGAAAAATAACGTGAACGGCATTCAAATCTTCGCTGCTCAACTTAAAAACCCGTAATTGAAACGATGAAAACCGGAGCAATCGCGCGAACACACAACCTAAAGCGCTATGACATTAGTAACTTCAAAAAGATGACAACTAACTTTGTTATGTTTTGTGTCCCTATCTTTAAATAATTTAGAAACGTTGCTGAACATTCCTATGCTTATTTCATTCGATCGTTTTACATTATTTTTGATTTATTTTCATTTATAACAGTGTTTTTTTATCTTTCATATGAAGAAAAGCCATATGATGTAAATTTTATTTCGTTACAGTAGAAAGTTCCCTCCCGGTTATTAGTGAAATTTTCATATAGCAAATATGCTATAGCGGATGTGCTGAATTGCTGATTAAAATCTCGCAATTTTTCGAAAACCACATGGTCACCGCCGTTAAATATTGAAGGTATGCATGTTTTGATTATCGGTCTCAACTCAGTGCTCAGTTTCTAGTAAACGGCATTTGAGTAAAAAGACACATAAAATTCTATGCCCTCATAAATTAACACATTCACAGTTTTTCGATTAAAAAAAATAAAAAAATTGTCACCCGTTTTTATCTGTGTTTTGGAAAAAAAGTGCTCTAAAATTCATAAAATGAAAAGTTTGTAATGCTTTCTGTTGAGATTTTATGCAAAAAAAAGATAATTGGTTCAGTGTTTTAGAAAATTACTTTAAAACTACTTGGCTGTTTTCAATATCAATCAACTCTTTTTTTGTATTATAACATAATTTAAATTCCATTCCAATTTTATTCAGAGTTATATAATAATATCTGGTTTTTTTTAGTAGATTTTTACCGTATTTGCTACTGCACAAACAACAAAGTTTGCACTTGAGTCACTTTAGTTCAAAAAGTTTTATTTTTCAAAAAATTTTTTTTATTTTACTGCCGTATTGTTCTTAAATTACCTAATCGTATCGTTCTTAAAATTAATTTTCTAGTTCTTAACTATATAATTAATTCATTCTAATTCTATAATTTCCCTTAATCTATGGCTGTTGAGAATTCCGTTCCATCAAATAATTGTAATCAATAATAAAATTATTACCATTTAACCCACAAAGTAAAAAATCCCAACACATATATTCATGGAGAATCTATGCATGCTCATTAAAAGTTAAGAAATAACAGCGCACAAGGAAGAATAAAGGAAAAAAAAGGATGCACGCTCAATATGCTCAGGCAAAACTGTGAAGGGGTTAAAAACAGCGGAATGACTCCACAAAATAAATTTGTCGGACTTCTCTGGAACACGCACAATTAGCACAAAAACTAACCCATCCCCATAAACCTTCAATGATCACCCTCGCACTGTGAGAGTATTGCCAGTTTTGAATTGATTCGGATAACATAGCTCATCAATCATATTTGAAGATAACGAACTCCACCGACTTAGTGATAAATGTTTGTTTTGAACGCTGCTCTATCTGCAGGAAGTTACGAACCTGAAATCAAAAAGTGTCCAAATACAGGACGTTATATACCAGTACAGTAGCTGGTTATGATAACGCTAATCTAACCGCTAATCTAATTGTGTTATCATCGATTTCATGATAATTGCTTTTCATTTGCTTCTTCATTTAGAAACATACTCTCATTGAAGTACCAAAATAGACCAAGCGACAATTGGGTCAATAAAGTAAATTGTCTTTTGAGCTTTGACCATGGGTTTTCCTTCAAACATAAAGCACATCCTTGATTGGTAAGATTTATTGACATAATCATATGTTTCATCTCGGTAGCAATCCTTTTTAATAAACCTACAGCAATTTGACTAAGTTTATTGCACGTAGAACATTAACGCGGTACACAGGTTTCTTATTCTAGGTTAACGATAATGCTTCGCTGATGCAACGTACCCGTTTCGATCGGGATTCTCTATTGCAAGTCCTGTTGGTTGAGCTACTAATGCCTTTCAGGCAACCCCCGTCTATTGAGTATGTGTTTATAGCTCAGGGCATGGCCTTGCGAACGCAGACTAGCGTGATGCATCCTGTTCTGTTGCAGAGTGTAAGCACGTGGTGCTGGGCCACGTGTGCCCTGTTAGCGTAGCAACATGGCCGCCATCGTGACCAGCAACGCCACCATCATAGGTCGGAGCGACCCTGCAGAACCATTGGCCGACTTCTGGTTCCATTCGGTGGCATATACAAGTGCACGCGCGTTAAGCGGCTGCACCGACCGGAAGTTGTTGACCAGCTCCCGACCACTCTGGTCGTGGATCACTTTGAACTGCTCCACCTGTTCCAGCGACACACCAACGCTGTCGGTGAACACCGTCCAGATGACAGATTCGGCACAAGCCGGCGTCGTCAGTGAGCCCTCGTAGCGGAAGAATGCAGTCCTGTTCACCGGCAACAGGTTGTACGGTGAAAGCTTACCTCGCAGTGGTGCTGTCATCCCTGCCTCATTTTGAATATCGGCCGCTGTCTCGAGGATAGTCGCAACGTGCATGTTCGGCTGAGCGGCCACGTGGAACAGGACACCAAGCACAGCAACTCCGTTTCGGGCTTGAACAGCTTCATCCAGTGTTTGGTAGCGCGAGTCATGATGCACCAGATGTAGCTCTAGACCATATCTGACGCCACTGATCGTGTGTTCTGAGCCCCAGTGGAAGTGCATCTGATCGAGCACGAAACGAGCACCTAGTCCTCCACCCTGTACCATCACTGACGGGTCGCGGTTGTTCACCTGCACCGAATGTCCGGTGTTGACAAGCTGAGCCTGCTTGATCGGTAGCATGTAGTTGCTGAAGACGAATGGCGCGAATTCGCCTCGTACAGCGGCCTCCGGTGTCAGATCAATGGGGGATTGTCGTCGACCATTGTCACACTGTCCGCCCCACGTTTCCGGCTCTGCAAAAGGGACAGAAACAGGTGTGTGAATGTGTGTGACGGAGGGTGACAGAATGAGTACGCATGCAACAACGCTTCTCGGAGGACATCGAACCCCGGCATCGAACGGAAGCAACAATCACAGTTTCCAAAAATAATTCCCATCTTTAGCAGCCTTCTTTCGATGGAATCGAACCCGACACGTATTCTCGACGTTCCTCTCCCCACGGGGTTTGCCCATTTAGCCCCAAGCGGCATCCTTGCAAATTGCGGTGTTGGGAGCTTTGTTTATTTTTATTATTTTTCCTTTTTCTTAGCCACCAGCGCATGGTGTCATGCTACGCTTGATTTTCTCTCACTCCACAGGGGCCGGTGGCGAGTCCATGTCAATTACTGCCGTCCGAAAGTGAAAATACCCCAAAAAAAACCGTGCGACACGAAGAGTAGAGGGGAGGACAAAAAAAAATGGCACAGTATTACACCAAAAATAACACCCCCGGTCGGGGTCCTGATTGACGCGATGCACGATGTAAGACACCGCGCGAAAGTAAATGAGCAGAGTTAGAACAAGGGAAGCAAGAGAGAAATGTAAAAAAAACCCGCAACCAGCACCCAAAATTCCATCTCCTGATGCAATCGGTTTGACCTTCGGCAGAAGTTTGCGCAATTTATTCTTTTTTTTGTTCGTTTTCCCCCACCATGACGGATACCATGGCGTCATGATGGCGACCGTACCCAACCATCTCAGTAGCTGTCACTATCCTGACGTGGAGCGTTCTAGCCCCCGGAAGCTGAGGTGCCGAGGTGAGCTCAGTACAGCTTCATCGGTCAGGTCTTAGGTTCCAAGGCCTGACCGTGTTAATTGGCTCCTGAAGTGGCGCGATGTGCAGCTCACTATCAAGTGGTGCAAGCCTGCACAGGGGCCAAATGGTCATTGCTCTGGCGCTGGCCGCACTTTCCTCTGCTGTCCTTACCCCCCCCCTCCTACCCTCACTCACGAGTTCGATAAGCACCGTCCGTGGTCCGTGTGTGTGCACAACGTGATAAGTTTTCAAACAATTTTAATTTGACACGACCTTCCGCGGCCCATTATCAGACGGAGCTTCGGTTTATCATGCACTCGCAGCGCCGCCAATTGCCCTGCTCGTAAAAATATGATTTATGGTAATAATATTTTCAAAATCACAGTAATAATAACGACCAAACAATGGTCCCGCCCCCGGGGGTTTGGGACTAATTGATTTGATGCCCGCGCTAAAAGTGCACGACATACGGATACGGCTTTACAGCCCCAACCTTGCGCGAGACTCTTTTTATTGGCTAGCTGTAGAGCGCTGGGTCATCATTTCCATCATCGAATACATTGACCTGTCGTGTCTGGTAATTCTGGTTTGCACAGATGGATTGCCAACCGGTCATCTACCTAATCGCGACCATTGCTTGCGAATCAATTTAAGAACCTAGCCACCTGTCACCTGACGTGTGTGACAGCTAGTAGACAGCTAGTGGACAGTAGATCGGAAGTGTGATAGCACCGACAGCGCGTAAGTGCAGTGCAGAAGTGAAACGTTAAGACCAAAAAATCGTTGCGTAATAACAGCGCTGACGCTTTCGATACTAAGTGCAATAAAAAGCAGTCTGGTCTAATCAATCGAACAAATCTGTACTACGTCGCAGTCAGAGCCTGATTCGACGACTCATCATCTAGAATCTAGGTATCATGCATTTCGCTTCACCGCCCATTGCGTACGGCAATCGATTAGCCGAATTGGTCCAGGAAGCGCAGCCGTCTGGTCGAATGACGTGCGTTGTAAGGGCTAGTATACCTTTTTTTTTTGGTTTATCAGCAGTATTTTGTCGCATCACAGCAACACCGGGTGCAACCGGTATGGCACGAGGGGGGAGTTTTAATATCGGAAAATGACATAATTTGCACCACGCTCCGACCATCGGTGATCTATGGCGGTGCGGTTTGTTGCACGATCGGCGCAAATTGGGTCGGACACGCTGGCCCTTCGGTGCCGGTGCTGGTCCCCGGTGTTGCAGGGGTCCCCAATCAGTGTGCTCGTGCAGCTGAATATGGGATGCAGCGCCGGAACCACCGCCAGCAGTATCAGCGCCTCCGCGGTCGTGGCCCCGTATCGGAAAGCATAGATTATTTGCATAATCGCATAAGGAAGCGAAGATAAACAACTGGCTGGCAGGTGGGGTGGGAGATAGAGGCTGGTGCGGGGGGAGGGAGTAGGTGGTGGTAGAGAGGGGGGGAAGGGAAGATTGCTGCTCTTATTATTTTTTTTTCGCTACTTACCGCTGATAATGCCATTCGAACCCGGGGTAGGATAATGCCACTCATCATCAGGTCGACCGCTGACGAGCAGGAACAGCGCTGAAGAGTCATGGAGAGAGATAGTGAGGTCAATAGAACAGACGAGAGAAAGAGAGAGAGAGAGAGAGAAAAAGAGAAGAAAATAGTTAGTATCAAGGCCAATGTGCAGCGTGTTCTATCATCTCGTGTTGGGAAATTTTCATCCCCAAGAAGCCGAAAAGCTGTAACAGTAGGTAAAACTGTCGTTACATTTTAAGGAAACATGTCCCCTCTAGCTCACGTAACCTGTTTGATGCCACAAGTAGCTTTGAGAGCCACGCGTTCGACTGCATCATTCAAGTATGTTCATTATTCACTCAAGTACGCTCTGGATAAGCCTGGTTCTAGGTCAATTGTGGGCTGTGGCACGCGGAACTGAAACCTTCTCCAATTCAACCACCCGCCATCACTGGTTGCGTCCTGGATGTCTTGGAAACAATTGCGATTCCTTCCGGTTGGTTTCATGCATTTAACACTAACGATTACTTGAAGGTCACAAAATGAGATTCAAATTCGCGGGAGCTTAGGCGCTACTAATCATCTCTATTTACGAACAAATAGCTCGTCCAAATTATACGTCCGCATGATACGGGCTAATCTCCAGGAGGCTATTTTGAAATACCCTCATTGGCTTCGTGTTCATAATAAGGTCTTTTGCATGCGCTTTAATCGGGAGCACCCGTTCACCCATCTGCGTAAATATCCAATTTGTCGTCGCATTCTCTTTCGGGAGTTTGTGGCGCACAATTTCGGGACCCCATTGTAGACGATTAACAGATCCCTGCGTTCAGCGCCCGCCAACGGGATTGCCTCGGTCACGGTCACGGATCATGGAGTTGGCGGAAATTCGGCTCAATTGGATCAAGTGACAGATCGTGGCGGCAAAAAAAAGGAGAAAAGAAACGGAGTCTAGTTCACGTAAGGCGAGCACGCGCGTGGCGCGCAGAAACACAAGACACATCGATCGCAGGCGTAGGACACTCATTTGCGTCCCGAGTAGACGTCACGTTGAGTGACAGGTGTTGTCCAAATAGTGGACCAGTTTCAGGACATCATGGTCAACCAATCGGGGGGGTGCGCCATATATTACGGCGATGAGATAGAGGCTGGCACTTCCTGCTCCACCTGCCAATGGCTGAGAATAAAGCAATTCGTCATGACTCGCACCTTCAGGGCTATTTTTACCAATGCTAGCTCCCAAGGATTGGCTTATCATCTGTGGAGCACTTTTTTTTCTCCCCCAATCCGACCATCTCCCCACTTCCAGCTTACTCATTGCTCCTTGATAAGCGTAAACGGGACGCCTGGTTTATCCAGCTAGCTACCCAACACCATTCTCCGAACCACGAACAAAAGCGAGGTTCAGGAAGTGGCGCGTGGCCTACCGTACCTTTACGGGTAGCCCTTATCAATTTCCATAAGCCAATCCATCACTATTGAGCTGACACCAATTAGTTGGGCGATTTGGTCGGGAACAGCGCGCAACCGGTCAGGTGATTTACCGACCGATCGGCTCCTCGGGCAAAGATGGATGCATTTGATGGTACGCGCAAAACATGGCTGACAACGACGACAAAACGGTGACTCCGGTGTCGCAACGGGCTGATAATTTCATTGACGTCTAATAATTAGATATTTTGTTTACGGTGACGGATCCCCCGAAGGGCCATCGCACACAGCGGTCCTCGGCTTTCGGACCGTTGCTAATAGTGTGTTTTGCAAGCCCTTCGCGCAAGCCTTAACGTGGAACCTTACGCATTGTGAGGCGCGAACTTCTTTGCGCGGGTGCCGCCTGTTCGCATCCATCAGCTAAGGTGCGCTAATGCGTAGTAAGGGGAAAATGGCCGCGGGAAGCTCTTTTAGTTTTAGTTGGTGCGATAAACTTCCCTACTCACACTGTTCCAACGGTGGTCACGAGTTCAAATCTCGATATAAACCAACCGAATCGTCACGGGTTGTAATGCTTTAATTAGCTGGAACAGCGTGAGTATTGGGTATTTGAACATGCCACTATAACTTGTCACCCAACTTATCTCCAGGAAGAGGGAATGAAATGTTCACGGATGATTGATATTGGTTCTTGGGGGGTTAAGAGATGCGTACGAAGGTGTATTGGCGACGTGTCTGGTCGAATGGATCCTTCCAGAGCTTTATTTCGAGAAAAATAACATCAAATTACAGTTTATCGACATCTAGCCAAGGTCTAACAGTTTTTAATAAAATTCATAAATCGACAAAACATTCACAGAATGGGTTTTGAAAAGGTCTACATTATTCTCTGTACCGTACAAAAACTAAAAGATGATCAAATGATTGTTAAGGTATGGGAATGCTTGGAAATTAGTCGAATACCATTCGAATTCGAATATCATGCATGTGCAAAGTAACATTCAAATAAATCTTAAACAAATTTTTACCAAAAGCCATAAGTGTGGGTCAAGCTATGAGTGATGTGATAAATATTATGGTACTGTAAAATGCAATGAATAGCTTATTGATCATATTAATTGTTTATCATAGAGATTTTTTAAACAATTTATCTGTAGACAGTACAATTTCAATAAGTAAATGAAGCATATATAAATCTATCAATCAAAAATGAATAGGGATTCCAACCTCATTGAATGTTTTCCAACAAACACGTTGTGATAGATTAAATCTTAAAAAAGCAATGTCACCCGAGCACTTTATTTTTAAACCATCTCTTTGAAGTTCCACCTTTGAACTGATTGAAGTTCCTTCTTTGAACCCTTTGAAGTATTGTTTATTGTGATTTACCATTAAATCGAGAAGAGTTGAATCAATATGGAATGCTGGTAAATTGGCAGGTGGCCAATAGAGCAATACTTTCAGTGTGGTCAAGTTCAAACCCTCTGACTGTGGCACAAATTATTTGAGGACAAACCATGATTAAACCCATCACCCATGGCACAAATAGGGTACAATATTTAAATTGTGGATGAGAGATGGATGTATAGAAGAACTTTCGGGAATTGATCGCAGAACCTTTCAGTCACAATCATCCGCCGCGTGGTTGATCCTGATGGATGAGCAGGTGATGCTGCCAACTTCCGCTGAGCAGAAGTATGACTTTGACATGAAGCAAAATGCAACAAAACAGCTTTCAAACTCACCAAAGAGATGGGTCAAGATGAAACTATTCATGTTCACAAGAAGTTTTCAACGTATCGTTTTCACACACGCACGTTACAAACGAGGATCGCGCAGGTAAATTGTTTGAAAAATCACACACCGTTGCCGTTAGCACCGAAGGAAACCCGTCTAAGGACACTCGTCTGCCGGAGCCGGTTCACGCAGCAATGGCCACTACTGGTGCGGGCACTCGGTTATATGTGGTCTCCACTACTCGACCACTGGCCCCGTTGGAGCACCGATAACGGCCCGCAACCGTACAGTGGAAGGATGATGACTGGCCCACTCGCGGAAAGTCGATTAGCGACTGGTAAGTTCACTTTTTTTTCACGCCACCTCACGTTCACATTCACTCACGGGCGCACTGTGAAGAGTACGCCACGACTAACACCACTCGCCGCTCCGAGCGAGAACACTCGGGTGTGGATGCTTCCCAGCAACTAGATAATGGGATTCACAAGAAGGTTCTTAGCAGATCGTGCACCTGATAATGTTATGCGACGGCACAATGGTGCCCATATTGGAGCATAATGTGGTTTCGTGCATGCTAGCATCGCGCGGGTGGTTGAAGGATTCGGGAGGGTTGGGATTAGTTCGGGTAGCCAACCATTCGAGAAACATATCGGCGAGAGGAGCGTAACCGATATGTACCTCTCGGTTTATTTTTAAATCCCTCTCTGCGATATTCCGTACGGTACGCTCGCTGGATTGCAGGTTAGATTCCCTGCACAGAATTTATGAGGCATACTTTTTTTTATTCAGTAAAAAGATCCTTATGTTTTTATGTATGTTTTATGAAATAATAGTCCGGGTTACAAAGCGTTTATCAACCTCAAATAAGAACATATTTAATGAATTATAAACGTTTGGCTGTTAACATCAACATTTCATCAAAACTATTAGTTTTAATCACCTGCAGGCAGTTACAGTATGTTGCAATATGCACCAATGGCAGTTAAAACATATAAATTTAAATACTCTACTCGACTTGGCTTGGAGTAAGAAAAATAAAATTTTCCGTTACAACCAAGCTAGACCTAGATTGAAATAACCTATTGGGCATTGTATTTCCAATTTTATACAAGGATTTAAAAAATATCTAACATGATATCAATTGTAGCACTTCAAAACATTCATGCCTAGTAGTTGTATTGTAAATGTTCAAAAAATTAAACCTTGGCATACACAGCGCGTGCGCTTGGCCGTGTCAGGAAAGTCTTTCCTTATGAGACTATAGTCGTATGCTCTAGTATGTACAATGTTTTAAAACTTTTTCCTAGCAAAGAAAAAATTATTTTGGGTCCATGTAGCAACGCAAATATAGAAACAAAGAGTTTGCATCGAAATATGGGCGAATGGTTGAGAAAATTGAAAAACCAGTCAAACAATGAGTTCATTAGTCTTACTTAAAGTATTTATATAATTATTTGTCTTATGTGTTTAATAAAGATTTACCATATTATTAACGAATATCTTATGAACCGTGATATAGCTTTAATGTAAAATATATGAAATGTAGAATTAAATAATTAATGTGAGCAAACCCAAGGATATTCTTGCGTATTATTAACAAGACTCGTATTACGCTACCAATAATAAACATAATATATTTTCAGGTTTCTTCATTTATTAAAGATCAACCCGCATTCATAATTTCGTGTTTTTATCCATTAAACTACTTACTACTTACTAAATTATATGCAAGCGAGATTGTCGGACAGTGCTTGAAAATATTCAAATTTCCGACAAACTTAAGTGTTTTTGAAGCGTTGTTGACCCTGTCAAATTATCACGTTCGCCATCCCTGGGATTAAATATCATTTTTTATTGACTGAATTTTTCAAAGAGGTTAACTATTTTGTATCGGGAATTGTTCATGCAAATTAAAATTATTGTAAAAAATAAATTGACTTTGAAATAATGTGGACTGGTTATGTATTTATACAATAGCGTTATTGACTGAGTATTTCAACCCTTAGCTATAGTACATGCCAGTGAACAGTTTTCCCACGATCCGTAGGCGTTTCCTGCCAATGATAAATGTTTTCCGTCTAAAGTGATTTTTTTTGTTAAAAAATTTTGAATTTTAATACCATTTTATTGTAAAATACACAAAATATTCCGAAAAATGTCATGGACCGGAACAAATCAACGACAAAGCAACTAAGATAGCCATGCGTCTTTTTTTTTCCAAAAGTTAGCACATGTTAATGGCTTTGATATGTTTAATGCATATAAAATAAAAGTTAATAGTAAATCTATACTGTCATAATTTTTTAAATAAAAAATTCGGAGAAAAAAGATACATTGCGTAATTTGCGCATTTCCATGCTGTTTAACGGATGCGGCATTGACAGAAACACCGATTCAAAGTGACGTTAGCCATGTCAAATCGCGTGTATGTGTGCGAGTGCTTGGGCGGTATTTTTTGGTTGGCACAGGCTTTTGTTGATTTGTAACTATAAAATTGGAATTAAACTCTTTTCTGACTAAAGGAGCTATTCGGAAGTGTCCGCTTAAGTCAGGCTTCCGCTAGCGAAGGTTCAGAAAGCAAAATTTCTTTGTAATAACTCCCATAAACGCAAAAGAGGAAGCGAGCTCGGAGTATGATACCTGTGTAGGTTTCATAGGAGGATACAACCCAACCAGCAGGAAGAAAAAGAAGAAGTGAAAGAGCCAATAAAGAAATTATCCTCGGGATAGGTGGTCGTGTTCTGCTTCGCAAAAGTAGAGAGGAAGAAGTTATATTCATAGTAAATTCAAAATGGACGAACTTGCGGTAGAAGTATGCGGTGACAATGGTGCCCATTATAAGGTTATTATCGCGTGTTTTGCCCTCAAATCGCTAGTATTTTTTTATGTAACTAAAGCCAACCAACGCGTCAGCTCGTTCTCAGAAAAAAGAACACTCGGTGGGTTCTCGGTTGAGTCGTCGCTGCGGCGCCCCAGCCGCGCCATTGCACCGTGGTTGCGATTTCCCGTGACCGAGCCGAGGCTTGGACCGGGAAAGGTGTTCCGCGGTGTGGCCGGCTTCCGTCGGATATCGGATTCGAAGGTTTCCATCCCGCTCGCAGGGCTGCTAGCACACGCCTGGCGAGCATTATCGTCACAACGCACCGGCGGCAGCTGAAGGGACAATAACCTCTGCCCGTCCCTCTCGCTCTCTCTTTCTTTCGCCGTGCGGTGCTCTCGCTTGCTCGCTTGCATCGCGCCTTGTCTCGAGTATTCTAGGAGTTCGGGGCCTTCTGGGGTCGCGTGTGCCACTGCCACTGAGAGGGCGTTTGCTGCGACGCAAAGTGGCCATGGGAGAGGAGCGCATTTTCCGCTGGTGGCAGTGCAATTTTCCACCCAACAACCGTGCGCTTGGTGCACCGGAAGGTCGAGGCCGACAAGGGTCGCGCCAGACGGGTGTGCGCGCGTGTGTGTGTGTGTGTGTTATTTCTTTTTTTGCCCTTTGCCGCATCCATTTTCCCATGTCCCATCGTGCGGCTATCGCGGGATGTTATCAGTCCCACGCCGACTCGATAAGACTTGCCTGATCCTCGCTAGACGCCGATGGTTATCCTTTTTCACACGGGGACATCCTCCGTCAAGCCGGGGTCATCGCCTTCTGAAGGTGCTTGACTTTGATGCCTTCCATGCATCGTTGTGCAAATATGCTCACCGAGAAAATGCCGCGTTGGTGCCCCCGTTCGAAAGTCGATTAATCGCGGCCAGTACGAAATATGGTGCTCATTACTACATTTTCTGCTTGCGATCTTAGGGTATCGTCACCGACGTGTTCGACGATGGAGTCATGGTGGAGTTCGAAAACGAGTGAGTATGCAGGGGGAAGTGGCAAGTTGATTGATTTTTTTGTTCTCCTCCTCCTCCCTCCCCTCCACCCCAACCACACCGTGTCTCGCACGCGCCCCCACCCGAGAGGCACGAAAAGCCACGCCACTAAACGCAAAAATTTCCACGATACCGCGAACCATCGTTACAGCTGGCAGGAGGAGTCAAAATTCCACTTCAATCAAGTACGATTACCACCCAGCGAGAGCTACGACGTGTTCGTCGAGCGCATGGAGGTCGAGGTGTTTTCCCGCTCGCAAGAAAATGAAGCCTGCGGCTGGTGGCGGGCGTCAATAAAGGTAAGGCAGGGCACACTTTAGGCGGACACATGGCAGACCGGATCGCAATCAACAGAATTTGCGGTGGAGAAAACAAACCAAAAAAGAAAAAACAAATCACACCGGAAACACTCCTCTATCAAACTTCTAGATGATGAAGGGCGAATTTCTCGTCGTCGAGTACCTCGGTTGGGATCACAGTTACACGGAAATCGTCAACACCGATCGGATCCGAGCGATTAATCCGAATCCTCCTATCAACGAGAAAACCTTCCACCGGTTCGAGATCGAGGTGCCGGAGGAAGTGCGGGAGTAGTGAGTGTTTTCTTTCTGCTTAGCCCTTCCACCTGTCCCCATCCCGCTAACTGTCGCGTGTATGTTTGCCGTTTTTCTTTGTAGCGCCAAAATTGAAGGTGTTCACAAGGAGTTCCAGAAGACCATACAGGCGGCCGTTTGCCGGTACGTGCCGGATCGCGGTGTTTTACGCGTCATCTCGCGAAGCGACGGGACCCAGCGACGAGCGACTATGATTCAGGAAATGCACTTTCGTAATCTTAATCAAAAAGTAAACTCGAGTCTGGCATTTGCTTCCGGAGAACGAGTAAGTGGACGTACGCATTTGTAACTAACGTTGCGAATTTTGTTTTGTAGGTAATGCTACTGAAACGAACTGAAGAGGCCGCTCGGCAATTAGAGTCCACAAAATTGCAGAATTCTGGAGGGTAAATATGTGTTTTTTTTTTGTCGTTCAATGTTGTATAATCGAAGGCAGTATTCACGGTTCGTGATGAGATGGGCGAATGCATACCGAAAATCTCTATAATATTTTTGGGTTACGTCGCAATGTTTTTTTTCTTTTAAAATTGTGCAGATCTGTTTGGAAATGTGTGCAAAAAGTATGATGCTGGTGATGGTGATTAACTAGCATTGTTCATACAGTTGCACTCAAGTTTCTAGGCTTGGGTTCTTTCTTTGCATCAAGATGTGATATTGGACAAATTTTTGGGGTATTTATTGAGGGTATCTGATACGATTATAAGCTATCAGCTGGAATAAATAATTTTACAGTTACTAAAAAACGAAAATTAACGCATTGTATAAACAAATCGTTTTAATTTTACGATTACAAAAACTTTACCATGCTTTTAAGAATGACTGTAAGTAAAGATTGCTTTAATTATTCGAGTATGTTTTAAACATTCAAAGAGTTACAAGGGGCTCGTGGTCATGCGAATAAAGTTCAAACCTCTCTATCTTACATTTCTTTGCTTCCAGAAATTTTAATAACAATCAGAGAATATCTGCGTTTATTGGACAATCAATGAGTGAAAGGTAAACCATGCAAAATGTGTAACCTGGCGATAAGTAAACTCAAATAGCCTTATTTTTGTATTTCACCATTTTCCAAGTGCATAATTTAACTTGATGTGTTGCTCATGTACTCTCTTTTTAAGAGTAGGTAGCGTTTTTATTATCTATTCTGTGAATGCTTTTTTTCTTCTTTGGTTTATTTATCTATTATACACCGAAGTAGTCGAAATGGTATTACTGTACGTACATCTTGTTTTAAAATGAATTAAAAATTATATTTTTAAGTTAGTTCATTACATTTCGGTGATGAAATTACATTTCGGTGATCAATCGTAATGTATATTATTCACTTGTAAAGTGACACAATTAGCATGCCGTGAGAATTTCGTTGCTTTTTAACAAATTGTCTCGCCAGCAAGAAGAATAATACTGCATGCTTACAGTAGTGAAACATCTTTACGAAAATGGTGCGCTGTCCTGTGAACGCAGAATGAGGATTTACGTGTGCGAGTGTAGTGGAAGCAAAGATATCGAACGTTATGAGGCACACTTTTCCGTTAACTTACTTTTATTTAGTAAATTTATTGTAATCCCGTGTGTTGCATTTACGTGTAACATTAAAATAGTTCGCTTTTCTTTATGTTATGCGTTTGTATAACTAAGCGGAGCATTATACTAACTTTGAAAGAGCCAAACCCCTACTTGATAGACGATGTTTGCATTGTTTCGTTCTCGATGGCGTGTTGAAACAGATTCACAGACGAGTTCAAGGTGCGGGAAGATTTGATGGGGCTAGCGATAGGAGCGCACGGTGGCAACATCCAAACCGCCCGGAAGCTGGACGGTGTGCTCAACATTGAGCTTGAGGAAAACACTTGTACCTTCAAAATTTCCGGAGAGGTGAGTAGCGCCTCAAAGTGTTACGAGCAGCAGCATCTATTTATTCTCACACATTTCCAGACCAGTGAAGCCGTAAAGAAAGCTCGCTCCATGCTGGAGTACAGCGAGGAATCGCTGCAAGTACCTCGAAACTTGGTCGGAAAGGTAATCGGAAAGAATGGGCGAATCATCCAAGAAATCGTTGACAAAAGTGGTGTCGTGCGCGTTAAGGTAAGCCGTGGGATATGATTGTTCGCAAAACCTGCCACCTTCCACTGAATGTGTCGGTCCTTTCTAGATCGAGGGTGACAACGAACCGGAGCCGAGCATACCGCGCGAAGAGGGCCAGGTACCGTTCGTGTTTGTCGGCACCGTGGAATCGATAGCGAATGCCAAAGTTCTGTTGGAGTATCATCTAGTGCACTTGAAGGTAAGAGTCCCCACAGTCCCCATTACGGCTGAGCCTTGTTGTCATTATGGTTTGTCGTTCGTTGCTTTTTTCCAGGAGGTAGAACAGTTGCGTCAGGAGAAGCTAGAAATCGACCAGCAGCTGCGAGCGATTCAGGGTTCGGGCATGGGCTCTATGCAGAGCTTCTCTATGAATCGTCGTTCGGATCGCACGTACAACAACGATCCGGATGGATCTCGTTCGAACCGTGGTGGAATGCGTGGTCGTGGTGGCCGTGGCGGACGAGGCACTAATCAACGCTATTCTGGTGCGTGTAGCTCATATCGTCTCCTCGCTGAACACGTATTGGAATGTGTTTTTAACGTCCTCTTTCCTCAAACAAACCACCAGCCCGTCGCGTTACAGACAACGAGGACGATTTTGCGCCAAGAAATGATCGGGATCAGCGAGGTGGCAACAGCTATATGGATTCTCGCAACAATCGCACCAACAGAGGGTACAGCGAAAAGCGAACCACCACAGCATCCAGCGGTGGTGCCACCGGAAGTGGCAGCAATGGCAACGCGTCCGCCAGTGTAGGAACCAGCGGTCAATCGAGCGGAAAACGCAACGAACGAAACAAGCCGCAATCCCACCATCAGCAAAACGCCACTCAACAGCAATCGCAGGCATCGTCGCAACAGCAGCAACCGCAGCAAGCTTCCCAGCAGATCGGTACGGCTGGTCCGGAAGACACTAGCACCAGCAGTCGTGAGCCAGCGCAACGCAACGCCTGTGATGCTTCCTGGTCGTCCTGCTGGATCGAGGATGGCTACGAGCGCAGCAATGCGGAACGTGGTGAGTCGAGCGGTGGATTGCCACGGGTGGTGTGTTAATGTGTGGCTGGATTTCGTTTGTTTTACGTGTTTTCTTTTAGCGGAGAGCAATTCATCGAACGATGGGGCACAACAACGCAGCCGACGGCGATCGAAAAATCCGACTCAAAAAGGTATGGCCTGTTATACGCCAGCACCCGATGGGTTTCGCTTTTCATAGTAATAGCTCGCCTCATTTTGTTTCGGCTTATATTCGCATTTTTTTGTTGTTGCATATTTATATTACGTTTTCTGTTCGATCCTTGCTTCTGTGAAATGAAGGCTAATTTTGCGTCTTTTGATGCATTACAGCGAACGGAAACGCCCAGACGGGTAACAGCAAGCAGAACAACACGAACAACGTGGCTGCCAGTGCGGTTCCATCCGGTAATCAGCACGACGGTGCCGGTAACGGTGCTCCCAGCTCCGGTGGTACCAAACAGCACTCGCAACAGTCACATATACCTCCCGCACAGTCCCAATCGCAAGGTACCACCGGAACGACCGTACCGAATACTAACGGCACCAGTGGAACAGCCAATGCAACCGCTACCGGCACCGGTGGCCCGGTCGCTACTTCCGGTCCGAAAGGACAGCGTGAACCAAACACACGCCATCGAGGTGGTCGCGGTGGTGTAGGTACTGGCGGTGGAAAACACAAGCAAACGCAGCAACAACCGCAACAGCAAACGCAACAGCAGCAACAACAGTCGCAGCAGCAGACATCGCAGCAGCAACTATCCTCTCAGAATACGCCACAGAGTACTGGAAATGCGACGGTAACGAGCAAGGTTAATGCCACCGTGACCGGTGGAACCGGCGGGACCGGTGGTGGCAGCTCGAGAGGGCCCACCGGTGTTCAGGTCACTACTGAAAAGAGCGGCAAGGATGCGTTACTGAATGGTTCCTCCTAGAGATAGCGCTGAAGAGTACTTCTAGACCAACCCTCACGAGAGGCTTCGTCCTGGTGGTGTCTTTTCTTCTTCACGGACCTTGGCCAAGGCGTAGCAGAATCTGATGCAGTTCGGATGCAGATGGATGATTGCCATCCCTCACCGACGCTGCTCGGACACTGCGTCTACGTGTGCGTGTGTGTGTGTGTCACGTGTGTACGTACCGTATATGTTGAAGGGATGTTCCATACGGAATGATTTCGCAGCTTTCGCCTCGTTAGGCTCTCATAATTAATCTGCAAGCATCTAGAGCTTGTACATAGAGAAGATAATAAGCGAACTGAACGGGTGGGTAGGGTATTGAGACGCAAAAGAGAAAGAGAGAAGGAGAGAGAGAGAGAGAGAGCGAGCGAGAGAGCGTGAGATGGAGATAAGCGAAGGAATAACGGATGGGAGGAGGATTTCGTATTCTACTAAGAACAATTCGCACGATAGAGCGGCAACGCGTGCGCGGTGCGCCCAAAATTCGTTTCCACTATCTAGCGATAATCGATTCGAACTTTAAAGCTCAAATAGGAAATATTTGGTAGCGACGAGCAACATCGGTTCCCCCCTATCCCGGGGATTCCGTTTCCTATAATTGCGACCCCCTTCATCACTACTCATCCTTGGCGACTGAGTATGGCGTCGCTGAAGTTAACAGGCACCAGTAGAATTCACTTTCAGTAGCACGGCCGCGCTAGGATATGTGCGTTCTTGCTTGAGCACGCGTTTGTTTCGCGTGGTTGATCCATTGTAATGTAACAACGTTGCATTACGATTGTGTTGCACTGAGGCAACATTTTGATGAATTATTTTGAACCAGCTGCTTGCTAGGTAAAAAAATGGCTCTGTTTATTTTGCCGTTAAAGGATGTAGCTAGAGGATTTTCGACCTGTGCGCTTTCTCGTAATGCTTTCTTTGTTTTTCATGGTAACGTTATTTTTCTTGTCTCTTCAGTCTGGTTCCTGCAAAAACTGCGCCGGGTTTGATGAAACGATGAACCATTAATCCATTGGCTAGGCTGCTGAATTCGACGCGATGTTTGGATCCGTTATGAAGAACGGAAAGCAACATTTCTTTTTTTTTCAGATGGCGTGATATTTGTGGGACTTTGTTCTCCGATATCTTTTTTGTCAAAACGGCACGATGGTTTCCATGGCGCGCATCCGTAACTGATGAATTTTTAGCTCAGGCCACGACGGTCTTCGGGGTTTGAAAATGATAATCTATTACGCGAGCGTAAATTGTATTCAAACAGTTGTATTGTCCAGCAATGCGCTTGGTTCAATCTGATTGAACATTACTTGAAATAGGTTTGCGTTAGCACTTCTTATCAATGGAATGTTTTTGGTATTCTTTAAATTAATCTATCAGCTATAATACTTGTATAGTAAGCTCCATCGACAGAATTTTCTCAGCCGTGACAGTTAACGTATTTATGATGCCCAAAAGCAGTGTATGAAATATGAATCTATAAACGGAATTTATACGATCAATGGTATATTGGAAAAAATATCATAAATCGAACTTTTCGCGTCGTCAAATCTTTTTCGTGTATTTCAGATCCACGGGTTCTCATCGATGGGTAGCATATCGAGGATTGCCGCAGAAACTGTTATGTCTATATAAATGGCTTCTTCTGAGCGAAATGCCTGTAAATGTTTTAATTTTGCTATCGGTTATAGACTCTTTGGATTATGTAAAGGCAAAAATTGTAGTGAAATGTGGCACGATGGAACTTTTCTGACTAGTAAGTGCACCGAAGAAGCCCGGTTAATCTCTTACACTCTTTGAACATACACATATTCATATCGGGCTCCATGGCCTACTGGGTAGCGTGTTCAATTCTGGCGCAGGTGTCGCGTGAACGAGCTTGATCACTGGAAAGGGGCGTCGTTTCTCAGGCATCGTGGTTGCTCATGTCTCCATGAAAACCCTCTTCTCGTTACAATCAAATCGCAGTATTTTCCCTTTTTGTCGTTTAATATTTACGGAGCCGGTTGCACATGCGGTGATGTATCTTTTAGCGTTACATTTCAGCTGTAGGTGAGGTGATTGAAGGTTAAAAATAATAATAAAACAAAAAACCGCATATTCTTTGCGACAGGCATAGTAGAATAATTAGTGGCCGCTTAAAACAAAAATTACATCCAGTTCTCGTGTCCTCCCATTCTGGTAGCGTATTAGTTTCATGCGACTTTGTCATTCCATTGCCCGTTCGATTAAATCGCTGAGTTTCGGGGTATGTTACCGGTCTAGCGACGTGTAGGGGACATTCACCGACCGGGAGGAACTGTTATCGTTAAGGTTTATGATAAAGAAAAAAAATCATGTCGTGAGCTAGAAATTGAAGCTAAATCAGAAAGTATTTGGAAGTACAATGAGCGAAGTTTCAATTTCGAGAAACTGTTTCTGCATGGCTTCAGAACAAGATAACACACCGAACAACTTGAGCAGCATTTTGCACATTAATCGGGCAAACGCGATGACATCAGGACGTGAAAGCTCCTGCACTACAGAAAACTTCCTTTGCTGGTTTGATTGCCTGCTCCAAGTAATGAAGTGTAACGAATTGTACATCGTGTTTGGCTCGCTAGAGGTGTATGAGGTATGAGTAGGGTTCCTTTTTTTGTCCTTATTTATCAATGCACCTAACTAAACTCAAGCCTAATTAAGCATCGGATATAAGAGCACTTGGAATGCGAGAAATCGTCTTTACTTTTAGATCAATCCATTGACTGCGCGTGTGGTTTTCCACCATACAGCATAAAGAAGAAAAAGAAATCATCTTGTAATATCGCCCTTCATACGTAAAGCTTTTCATTTCCGTTTAAGCTACTTATATTATTTTAAAACTGAGAACGTGTCAGGATATAATAAATGAAGTAAGAATGGTTTTTTTTAAACTTAACCTACGCCGTATACGCAATCCAAAGTAAATGCCACAGGACTAGTATGGCGATTTTTCATGCTCGCCGAAAGATGAGTTCCCGGTTCAATTCGCGTGCGCTAGACGGCGGCACGAGCAGCAACCTCATAGTTTAAGTGTCTACGAAATGAAGAAAACTAACAAACAGTTCACCCTAACATGTTCTTGTATAAAACAAAACAACAACAAAAGCAGTATGAATAAATTAAACAAATTGAATAATCATGCAAAACTCCATCCGTTTTTGGAACGTGATCGTATGTTATTTTGCCCTCGGATGGAAGTGATCTGTACTGTACCAGCCAGCTCGTCAATCTCGATTTTCGTTCCGCTATTTTCTTGGATGCGCCCGGAGAGTGAAGTAATTATCAATATAATTAAATAAAATTAAATGCGTGATTGTCATACCACGAAGGGTACAGGATGTTGTCATACCACGCGTGAGGGGATGTTTTTTAACGATAAGTATGCTGGACCCTTGTATTAACCAGAAACAACTTAAACCAGATATCTTCCGGCATGTAACGCTTGGTGGAAACATCAAATCAATGGCTTTCACGTGTTAGTGTCGCCATTAGCTAACGGATGCGGTTGAAATCCAGCACAAGCTATATTTATGGCTTGGAAATCATTTAATTAGGGCACACAACACAATTTAACCAACACAATAATCAAACCAAGACGGGAATCCAACACAAGCGAGTTGATTTAATGGAAAACATAGCGATGTGTGACAGAGCAGATGCAGGAGCGCTTTTCAAGGAGTAAAACATCCCGAAATTAATATTACGTAAGGCCAACCGCAGCGATAACAATTGATACAAGTTTTTGTAATGGGAACCGGGACGGGGCAGAAGCAAAGCGCTCATGCAAGCATTAGTGACTAGAATATTTTAAATCTATGTTATAGCCACTTAGCATAAATATACCAATTGCTAGCGATGTGTAATTGCAGTATGCAAAAAAACCCAAGAAACCTTAAAACAGAATGCACGAATGTAGTTAACCGGAGAAAACAAACAAACAAACTATTAGCATAGGAAACTTATAATAATATATATATACATATATGAGCAAACACGAAAAAACACTCACACAGCGGAGAAGCAAACTGCGATTGTTGAGCTCACTTGCAGTGTTAGAAGGGATCGATTTATTTAGTACGCAAACGGAAAGGGGCAGCCATGAGAGGAGTTGATGGTTCCCGTAAGTATTGTGCAATTATCCACGCATCGATTCACTATCGACGACCAGGCGAGCCAACCAATTATCGTGTGAGTAACTTGAGTATGATTTTCCAACTGGCAGGGTACGGGAACAGGCTTCAGAAGAATATAAGCACCAGTAAGTGTAACTCTCTTAACCCTTAAGCACCAGACGAGGCAGAAGGGTGGTGGTAGTAGGGTGTTATGTAATCAATAGCGGTATCAGCATTTAAAGAAGAAAACAAAATCCGGAACGGCACCGTGCGGAAGATCCGTGGAAGAAGTATAATAAACAGAATCTTAATATTGCCTTCAAATATCAGCAACAGTATGTGTTTTTTTTCCCGCTTGTTGACGCACGATTTTTACGTGAAAAATTACTATACTCTGAAATCAAACACTCTGGCATCTGTACACCCCGACGAACTAAAATGTCCATGCACTTAGTGGATATCAACGGAGGCCGAGAGGAAGAAAAAAGCCAACACAACCGGAACGTTGTTTAAAATACACTTTTTATTTGTTAGGCCTTAATGAAGCAGATATTTTCATTCAGAATAGTAATGATTTTCGAATAGTGGTTGGTTATTTCTTCGCTTGTATAACATCCCGAACATTCAATTTAATGCAGCAGTAGGGTAATGCAAAAAGAGTTAGCGAACACTTGACTAGCTTACCAATGTCACGCACGTTGCGGCTCACCTAGAGTGTCTATGGGTTGCGACGGACAACACCTCTTCCTTCTATGGCTTGGCGGATTGCTCTATCATCATGTTAGATAAATATATTCGTATAATATACCTTTATGCGTATGTAAGTGTGTGTTTTTTATGTTGCAACATGAGATGCAGAGTGTGGGGGACTGCGATTGTGCGTGGCTCCTTGGATCAAGGGGGAAATGGCTAGATTGTGTTTTTGGTAAGCCAAAGGAAAGTGTTGAAATGTTAGGAAAATGGGTTGCTGCTCTTTGTATCACCATAATTTGCGTTTTGTCACACTCTGCTATGGGTGTGGAGCCAAACGCACTGCTAGATTAGCCCTAACACCTCACCATAGCTTGTCTCTATCGACGAGAGGGCTTGCTTAGAATGGCCTTTTTCTCCGTCTAATCCTGTCTACATCCGCACGTAGCAGCATATAACTTCTGGAGAACATGATGTCGCGATTTATTTTTCAATTCTGCATTCAACAACTTCTTTCGGAGATAATGCATTTGATCTATTTTAAGATTCACACAACATTACTTTGGGGACAAGAGCTTTAAAGGAACTAATGTAGGGGTAGGGCTAAGAAAATAAAAACAGCTAACAGGTAGCAGAGCAAGAGCAAGGCATAACATGTGTGAGAGGTCCGTCACTTCCCTTTCCGTACTGCGGTCCTGGTTTTTCCCTCCCCCTACCCATTTCCTACGAGTCCATCGGTGTGCTTGTAAAGTCATAGTAAGACGCGTGATCGCATCCGAGCTGGGCCAGCTTACGCGGATAACACTCAAAACCAGTCTTTAGAGAGAGTACATGTTCATCAACCATTGCGAGAAGGGGCCTGTGCCTGTCCCGCAAGATGCAAGTAAAGGTCTGAGGCTGAGAATAGGTGCTGCTGGCCGACAGAAAAGCGACAACGAACGCTGCGTGCTGCCGAGAAGCGGTTCTACAATGATTAACATGCTGCTAGTGTGGCAAATATTCGATTCAACGGCGCCAGGCCTGCCCCCAACACGATTTTGTGACAGCTGTCAAACTGCGATCATCCTCCTCCACGGGGTCGGGCACTGCCAAAGGGGGTTTGCTAAATTGTTCTGATTGCATGAATGCGTACTGGCGTTTATGTGTGTCAGTGTGTATGTGTGACTGGGAGGGTGTTTTGTTTGCTTCTATTAATTCTTCGTTTTCTGCTGCACGATCATTGTTTAATTACTATTTTACCCTTTATTGCTTAAATTATCAAGCGTCCATTCAAGAATACACCCTAACCTACCCCACTCACACGCGGCACCAGGCGCCTCCATCGGGTGGGAAAAGGGTTTTTGTTTTCCGCCTGCCGTCCTCCTTGGACAAGCGTTTTCGTACAACAACAACAACAACAACGACGACGACGAAAAACCAAAACACCGCAAAAATGGAGAGGGAAAAGAAAACAACGCTCGCTGCAGTCTCCCCCGTTCAAAATCCTCACAAACCCTGGACGCTTGCATTGCAATGATTGTAGTAACAGCCTCATTCCGGGTCATGTCTTGTAAAATACGTTTTTCCCCCTTACCGCTTCTTCCGCTAAGCAGGTGTCTGTTTCGTTTATCTGCTTCTCCCAATCTGTCATATGAGTGTCATTTGCAAGAATGTACGCGGTGATCCTTTCTCCGCGCGTTCTGTACAGCGGGCTGTTTGTCCGTGTGTATGTGTGCGTGTGCTAGTTGGTAATGTGTGTAATCTCTGCTTTCCACTAGCCATACCGGCGCCCATAGTAATGATCCGGGAGCGCTAGAATCCTTTCGTGCGAAACTTCCGTTAATGTTCGGTTTTGACTTTCGTTTGACATTGCCTGCAGCAGATTTTCTCTTGCGTGACGACTATTGTTTCGTTCTTTTCCATTTCGTTTCCTGTGGTGCGGGCTTCACTTGTATCTATTTACTTTTTAGTTTCTGCAGCTACTAGATGGGTTGGATTACGTGTTGTCACCTGATTGCATCTTCCTACCGTGCTTTTACCGGGCTTCAAAGCTTTGTAGTAGATATTACATTTTTCTTTTGTGGTTTTGAGTGTGTTTGTGTGTCTTCTGTTTGTCTGCTTGTTTCTTTACTTCATTGTGATTAACGTTAAGGTGTGCGCTTGCCCCGCACGGATTAAATATAGACAACTGCGACCGCCTCGATATATCCCGTTTATAAGCCAAGAACGAATGCTGCCTCTCATCAAATATTATTATGTTGCTTTGCTTTGGTTTTTGGTGTTTATTGCATGTTATTTCTTCTACGATTACTGCTATTCTCTCTCTCTCTCTCTCTCTCTCTCTCTCTACTCCTCGCTTTGCTCCTACCAGTGCTCCTTCCGCCAACCATCTCTCACTCACTCTATCACTTCGCTCCTCAGTGCCGCCATGCCTGTTTCATCAGCCAATTTGTAAATTATTGCATTTTAGCACGACGCCCCTCCGTCCATTCGCTACGCGACCCAGTGACGGTGGGGCTTTCTCCAAGTAAGCGTTCGGCAAATGGTTTATATATATTTATATTTATGAGCAGCTAGCGGGATATTAGAAACGTTTTGGGCTCGCAAACGCAGGCCGTGGAGCGGGTACGGTGCTTGGGTTTAGCTTTCAGTTATTTTCCTTCCTGTGCCTTTTTAGCTCGCTCGCTCTCTCCTCATTTTCCAGTTGTCTCAGCTGCGTGGGAGTATAAACGGGAGCTGCTTCCGGTAGCCCGCGGTCACCGGCGGGATTAAACGTCAGGAAACAACAAAACACATACACGCGCGCACGCCCACACACGCGTTAACAAACGCCCAAAACGAAACATGCCGTGCCGTGGAGCTCAATATTATATTGCTTATCATGCGCTTCGCACTACCACACATCGGGCTAGAATATTATTATCCAATTGTCTTGTCTCACTCCTGCACTGGATTGACCTGGCCGGGTGTGGTGAGGGATTTGCCCGAAGGAAATCGCGAGCCTCACCTCGCCTGGTGGCCATCCTGAGCTTAAATGCATTTGGTTTGTTTTGATGGCTGCGTGTGCGTGTTCTTTCGTGTGTGGCTGTGTGCGTGTGGTGTCATGTATGTGTGTTATGTATGTTGTCCATTCCATTGTTTTGTATTCCTCCATGCCTTGATTGCTTCATTTCAATAATATTAAGATAAAACGTGCCTCGTTTGCGTTAGTTTTTGTTTGTTTGTTTTGTTTTGTTTTGCTTAACTTTTCCTCTAATAATATTTCTAATAACAGTAGATTAGATCCGTTTTACTGGTAGTATCAAATATGCATAACAGGTTGAATTGTTTTTTACTCACTTCTCTTCCGTACTTTCGTCGTGTTCATTTTCCCTTTTTTGTTACTTCATTAACTCTGTAAACCAGTGTAAGCCGCCATTCTTTATACAGTGCCTCATCACTGACGCATTCTAGCGATGCGTGTTGACTCATATTGTTATTAATATTAATGTTAATATTATTATTTCTGGTTTTTGTAACAAAGTCTATTTGTCTGCTTGCGGTAGAGTTAGTAAGTCTGCTTCAATAATCGATACCATACTAGATCTTACAAACCTTTTGCTTTGGCAATAATGTTTTTTGTTGTTTTTTTTCTGTGTTGTTCTCGTAAAAACGCATCGCGATTAAAAAAAAAACAGTAAACCCAAAAGATGACCGTAATCGGGTGGCGTACTGGGCGCCTCCATTCAAGCGCCTTACCACGTGTGTCGATGGGTTTGGGTGGGAGTGGGGGCAAAGATGAGCTATTGCCTATGTGTGTTTGTCGCATGCGACGGGCAAGACAAAAACGGGAAAGCTTGTAAAAAAAATCAAAATTACGTTCATGCCGCCCCAACACACACGCGTGCCATGTCCTTGTCCCTATGGTTTGTTTGTGTATCTGTACTTCTTCATTTCGTTTTTCTTCTTCATCATCATCTTATTTTTTTGCTTGGTGTAAATAGTTGCCATTATCATGTAAATATTTATTTCATTTTTTTTTTTCGCCACTTCCTCCACGTGTGCGTTTTTCACGTGTGTCTGTTCATTTTTGTCATGTTCTTTATTTGCTCGTTTTCCCCCACCCCACCGTGATGGGTTTTCGTTTTTACCTCCTCTCTTCCTATTTTTTCTTCGTTAATTTGCTTTTCTGGTTGCTTTGGTTGCTTGACTAAGAACGGTAACGGTTACAAACGGTGTATATCCTGCCCGGAAATAATCAGTCCCAAAAACCCAAAAACCTTCGGCTCGCTTCTGACGGTTTTACTCGCTACTATGTAAGTGTGTATTTGTGTGTGTTTGTGCGCTGGTGTGCTTCTGGATAACTTTTTTTTTTGCGATTCGTTTCGTTTTCATTTATCTATCTTCTGAATGTCACGCAATGCAACCACAGTCGTGTTAAATTTTTACTTTCTCGTACGGATGAATAATACTCGGTGCTCAAAATCAGTCAACAGAATCGATTTACTCAACCGGCGAACATGGCTTGCCTTCCCAATATCAAAAAACTCGAAAAAGCTCCTAGTAGGTATATTTGATTAAGTTTGCAATGATGGCATTATTTTGATTGCCTTCGTTTTAGTGTCTCAGTGGTTTTTTTTCCTCTATGTTATTCTGCTTATTTTGTTTTCCTCCTTCTTTCTTCCCCTGCATGCCCTGCTCGATATTATGCTTTCCTCTTCTTCACGCTCCTTCCGTCCAGGCCTCTACCCAAGTATGTTAGTAAAGTAGCTTATTATAAGTGTTTGCTAGTTATCTCAGCTATGCGAGCCCAAATATGATTCCACTACGTACCTTCACTAGAAGTGAGCAGGAGAACACGAGTTTAACGAACAATCAGAATTGGATTAAGCATGTCTTCCTCCCGAAGCAAGCGAACCATATTTTTGCGTGTACGAGTGTGGGTGCGTGTGGGGTTGTTATTTACGGTGATTGGTAACTAGTTAGTTTTGTAACGATTGTTTTCACATTATGCCATAATACGGGCTTTCGCTTCGCGCAACGATTGTGTACTGACGGGGATGTCTGCGTGTGTATGTTTATGTGAGGGATGGTGTGAGATGTCCTTTCTTTGCCCGTGCGAAATCGGCAAAAAGATGCCACACAGGAAATTGAATACGATGGTAAGATGGCGTATGTGTTTGGATGTGTGGGTGTGTGGGTGTGTGGGGGTGGGCTCTTTCTGTACTCTTTCCCTACCGCTCCCTCTCTATTTCTGTCTCTCTCACTTTCTTCCTTCAAATGGCGAAAGCTAGGAACGGCTAACCAATGTTGAACGACTTTGAGCGTATAAACGTGCGGAGCCGGGAGCTATTCGTCGATGTACTCCCCCGACTGTCACTCGAGCGGTACTGTCACTATTCGGTTCGCATTCTGACAGTTCGGAATGCGCGTATAAATGAGTGAAAACAAGAAAGCACCCCCCAAACACATTAGTGGCCTGCCACGAGCGAGATGGGATGTCGCCTCCTTGTCCGTACCTTTCGACGGCCGTAGCTGTCACCCTGACGCGGCTACTCACTGCCAGACGTAAACGATCTCCCCCTACCTCCACCCCCCCTCCCTTCTTCCCTCCCCCCACATTCCTCTCCAAAAATGGCTCGAAACGAAAAGCGAGCTCGCGCACGTCACAAGCAAACATAACCACACCCAGGCTCAAATAAGGACGAATAACGCGTTGCTGCGGTTGATCTCGATGTTGTGCTTCGCGTCGTAGCAGTACGATCGCTGCGGGGGTTGCTCGTCATCCCGCGGTTCATCGTTCGGTTAATCGCCACCTAAACTGAGCGCCTGTACGATCCTCGGGTCCGCCTTGCTACCTTCACGGAACTCCTCCAGCGTCAGCCGGTCGTCGTGGTTTTTGTCCATCTGATCGAAGATCTTGTCCACCCGCTTTTGGGGGGTGTTTTCGTCCTCGGTTTGCGGCTGCTGGCCCTGTGAAGAGGACGTGTAGGCTCGTTAGTTAATGCATTGTTGCAGCGTAATGGCGTACCAGCCACGGGACACTTACCACCATCTGGTAGATCGCGTCGACAATGTTGTACATCTCGTCTCGCGTTATGAAACCATCATTGTCGACGTCGTACAGCCGGAATGCCCCTGCAAAGCGAGAGGAGTTATGTCAGGTGTCGGAGTTGTTGCGACGCTAAACGAGAGAAAAAACGAATGTACTTACAATGCAGCTTCTCGTCCAGGTTACCCCTCGATGTGATGGAGAGTGCTCTGATGAACTCTTCGAATTCTATGGAACCATCCTGTTGGAGGGGTTTAAAAAGCACACGCATATTACCGAATGGTGGCAAATAAAGCCACCCTTCTGCCAGACGCTATCTGATCGGGGTTTTCTAAATCAGATTCCACACCGCACGCCAAGAAATAATGCCAACTCGAGCAAGGTTCCCTCGAGCTAATCGATAATTATTTCAATCAACTTCGAAACAAAACAGAACACGAAGAAGCACAACAGCGCTCTCCGAAAATCAGATAATCCTTCTCCACCTCCCTCAAAAGGTCCGTGCTGTCTCAGCAATCATCCCAACAGTCATGTTGGAGTCGTTTCCCTCGCGTCAAAATAGCAACTTCAACAAACTCAGGGCGAAAGGGCGACTACCTCGGCATTCCACTTGGCGTACATGTTGCATGCAGCGCGCACCCGAACTGCTGCTTACGAATAAAAAGACCACTCAGACCATTCGGAGGGTGGCCTCCACAATGGCGCTTGGTTGTTTGTCAGGTACGAGGGTACGGGCACTAAAAATCCATGTCGCAGCAAGCATCACGACCGGGCCAGCCTTTGCGTGTTTCCTACTTTGCGTGAGCAAAAATGAACTTGTTGATGCCCGATCGTTTGTACGCGAGGGAGGGTGCTTTTCTAAGGAGTTTTCCAAGGGGTTTTCCGGAACCCCTGCCCGTGCCGACGGTGTCGTCGACCACGCGCGGCGGTCACGAAACGGAATCGTAATTAGATTTGTGAATTAGTTTCATTTGCGAAAGTCACGCCGGGAGGCTCGCCGGAACGGCAAGTCCCGGTGCCGATACATAAACTGCATAATTTCGCGATCGTTCCGAGCAAACAGTGCGCGAATATGTGCCGCCAGTTGTCAATCAACCCACGCGCCTACCAGCTAGCAGTACATTTATTACTACCACCGTCACCTGTTGCACGCGTAGCACTCGCAGGACCCTTTCTAATGCCCTGTTTCGTAGGACCTGCGGCTGAACGACTCGCTGACACGCCGTCAGCGAACAGGTGGCATCCGGAGACGTGCCCAACCACGCGGGTGTCTGCGTGCCGTGCAATAATTCGCGTTTGCAGTTGAAAAAAAAACGTATGGCCTGCCCTTGCCGGTGCCCCAAAGCATGCCCTTATGGGCCGATACTTACGTTGTTTTCATCGAAAACTCTGAACACAAGCGAGGCGAATTTGCTGGGGTCACCCTGGGGGAAGAATTGTTTGTATATTTTGATGAAACCCTGCGAAACGGTTGGTGAAGGTAATGGTTAGTGAGCGCAAAAAGGACATCAGTTACGGTTGGGTGGCTCACCTGCTCTGTTAGTAGCCCGTTCGGACAGTCCTTCAAAAATCCTTTATGCCATTGCCGTATTTCTTTCTCTGTAACTGTTTAGGAAACGGAAGCACGAAACGCATGGATGTTATTGCACGCACAAACATACCCGGGTGTGATGACGAACGGCAAGGATCCTAATGGATGAATCTTAATGATGCGTTAAGCAGGATGGATACTTGTACAAAGGAGCATGCTTTTAACCTTTCTTTCAGAGGATCTAGCTTCGGGGGAAGCATTCTAACATAACGGTACACTCACTACTCGTCACTTGGATACTTTGCGATAATATGACATGAGAATTGTCAAATTATGTCACCATCAAATGTGCTCCAACGGCTCCGGTCGGCGTGTACGGACAACGTAACCTGGCGTGTCGAGAATTGCAAAGCACTTTGCCGTGACGCATGTCTCGCCGAAACAGCCTTTTCAGCAGTACACGACCGAAATGCAAAAGGATCACGCCCGTCCGTGGCAGGATTTTGGGGGCGGATTCGGATGCGTTTACAAAGAGCGAGCGATTTCTCCACGCTACACTCTCGTGCGCCACAATTGGGGCTGCAATTTAAAGTGAAACATGACTGGCGTGCAGGATGGCCACTAGTCCACTTGGGGGTTGTTTGGGGAGAGGTGGAGGAGGGTTGGGGGGGAGGGGGGTTGAGCTGTAGCTACCCACCGCACAGACAGGGCAGCCAAGCGACACCGAGTGAGGGTGAGAACCCAGAACGGCTCGGAATGATTTGAATTTCAATGTACACTCGGCCTTATGAAAGATGCATCGAGAGCCAGCTTTAAACAGCGCTATCGATCCAAACCGAACCGTACCTTGTGGATTACCGTACGCTCCGTGCCGTGGGAAATCCGCGGTTCAAGATCCGCCCACCATCAACTATTCTATTCATGGACAGCTGTCCTTGGTGTTGATAGGCGGTGCCGGGCGTAACTGCGTGCTTTTCCCTCTTCCCGCGTTGTGGAGGATTTTCCAATCAAACTCGAGATTTCCGCACGATAGTGTGCCTTTCGGTGGAGCGTAAGAAAGAGCATAAAAAAAGCCCGAAACTTCGAGTTCCCTCCCCTTGCCGGCACGCGATGGCCGCCACAATTTATTCCGTTCGCATTTCAAACCCCGGCCTCATCCGGTATCGCGATAAGATCCTTCAGGTTTATAAGCTGCGAGGCGTCTTTAGCTCTCGCAAGCATAACGCGTGCAAGGATATTCGACTGGCGGGAGGAAGGATATATTACGCCGTACACGTGATTGATCGGTGGGGAGAAGAGCAAGAGAGAGTAATTAGCCAATATGGCCGCCAGGAAGTACAGGGCCGCGGTTCGAATACTTTTTTCGGAAAAGTTCTCGCAACCCTCGGCAAGGGGGCAAAACGCGTCGGTTGTGACTTGTTCAACATGAGCGTCACGATTATTAACTTAATGATGATGGCGGCGTGGGTTGTAATGAGCGATAAAACAGTTCTATAAAGTTTACGCTTGCTTCAGAGCGGTGTAAAGCATGCCCTTGTTCGGTTTTGGGTGGCGATGGAGAGGGATTATTTTCCCCATTTTTTTTTGTTTCGCCTCCCATTAGATACACCAATTAATTACGAAACCCATGACGCAAACGAGCGCCACGAGAATCGTGTTCCTAGCTTGGGCGCTGCGTCCTTACGCCTCTGGTGTGCGAGTGTTGGCTCTAAATTGGTCAATATACTTTATGAAATTGTCCTCCAACGAGCTGTCCGTAATTGCAGTTTTTAATATACCACCAGCGAGAACAAAGAACCACCTCCTTGTAACCGGCACGTATCGGAAAGGGCCAAGGATTCGCGCGCGCGAAAAAAAGGGGTTCGCAACCATCCCGCTATAAACCGGAACCAATTGGTTCGCGCGAGGTTTTTTCGAGCCAACCGGAAAAGCGGACGCGTAAACATGTTTGCGCGTCCCCGGGTGGACATTTAAAAATAATAAAACCGCATTAAAAAACAAAAAAAAAACCTTCACATTCTCGCCCGGTGGCGGCTCGTCAGTTATGCTCACAGCTGGAACCAGAGCTGCGGCCATGCAGCTGGTTGGCAATAAATGGATCAGCCACGCTTTCCAGCCCGGTATTTATTGCGCACAATTTCTACCCTGGCGCGTTCCCGGCAGAAGACGATGAGCTGATGGGTTGGCTGAACACAAAGGCGGCCAGCCACCTCGCTGGGAAACGCGCTTTTTCCTTAGAATACAAATCGCCGCACGGATGCGTCATGCGGGTGGCGCGGAAAATACGCACCACCCCCCACCCGGATTGCGTGGCTGAAAGCCAAAGTTTTCTCGTCTTCATTAACGATTTTCCCCAGCAGCGGCGGAACGATGACAGTTCAATCACAAGGAGCGTGTGGGGCCGCATCGTTGCGGTGAATCCTTTCACGGTCGAATTCGTTTCGATACCTTCGGGCGGAAGTCATGGTTGACGGAAGGAGACGGGCGGTACGGAGTAGAAGGGGGGGGGGGGGCTGGTTGATGGAAAGCGACACAAAGAAATGCATAAAAGGAGGTGAAAAAAAAAGAACAAAAACGGAAACACCCCTCGAGGAAAGAGGAGACCTCCGAGCGCTCGGCGGAATCCCTCATAAGTTTTATGGCACAGCTCTAGTCCTTGAGGCGCCATGATGACATAAGAAAGTCACCAAACTTTCCGCAAAAAGGATGCCTCGGAATGCTCCCAGCTGCCAGCTGCAGCGAGGCGCACCCTCCCCTTGTGTGGAGGTTTAAGGAGCCAAATCTTGAGCCAAGAAAACACATCCTTTGCCGCGGAGATCCGAACCTGTGCGCCTGGCAAAGGTTGGTCGAGTCCTTCGCGCGCTGGAGGAGTTCTCCAACTCCTGTTGCTTCGCGGTCTGGTCGTGACCCAGCCGCACCAGGGCCCACGAGAGTGCTCAGGGTCGCTGGAAGCGCCAGACGAAGGCAAATGAATAAATATTTCTCCATTCCCGTCATCCATTCAATAAACACTTCACGGAAGGGCGAACGCTCGGTGTGAAGTGCTCGGGCACTCCAAAGACTCTTCCCGCCATCTCAATGCTCCTGTTTTGTGACGAAACCCCAACCGAAAGGGAGCGGTTGATTGTAAATCTTGTTGCAGAACTCCGGATGATGGAAATCGAGGTCAGACGGTTGTTTGCGCTGGTGGCCTTCCGAAGCCTTAAACGGTGCCCCGTTTTCGGAAAGCATCGACCGACATCGGGCGAAAGATTATATAGCTTAGATACTGGCTCGCTTTTGCTCTACTTGTTTCTGTTTTCTTTCCTTCTTTCTTTTTTTTTTTTGGGGTTAGTAGTCCGACCCGAGGGTGGGATGTTTCTGGAGTCTCATTAATAAAATACCACCCCCGGTTGGCAGGGTAGCTGAGGGGTTCCGTCTGTAGCCACCAACCTCACCCAAATCCACGAAACAGCGTGCCGTGAGCCCTATACATTAGTACCTCCACCGACCGGGGCCACTCATCAAGTACACGGAGTGTTTTGACAGTTGTTGCCATGCACTCAGCTTCGAGCATGATTATTTTTACGCTCCTTCGTGTGGCTGAGCGCTCGCGGCGTGTATGTGTGTCTGTTCGGTTATTTTTTTGTCCGTGCCCAGAACACTGTTGGAAAAGGTGATCAATTGCCCCCTCCCCTTCCTTCGTCTACCAACTGGCTCGACGCTTCGCTATAAGACAAAAGTGTTTATTATTCTAACCGGCGAGAAGTTCAACTTTGTGAAAAATGGCACTCCCAGCAGATAGCGGCCGTCAGCGCAAACTTTGGCAAAAAAAAAGGGCTGGTGAAAGTTATTCTCAGATCCGGGCGCTACGCCGTGAGATAATGCGGTCTTGCAATGAACTTTACTTTCACCTTCAACAGACGCGAAACGATGCACGTAATTGCAAATAAACATACGCCCGTTTGCGTCGGACGTCTTGTTGGCACGAGGGGCGCATGTTTATGCCAAGGAGCAGAACCTCAACCCACCCCATTTCAGCTAGGGTCGGGTGACAGGGTAGCCGTCACGAGCGGCCATTTTAATTCGAAGATGCGCTAACGAATTGAATTAATGGGCACTCACGCTTTGTGTCAGGCTTTTTTTTTCCCTCTTGCTTGCTTGCTTGCATGCTTGCTCTATCACCCTAGATCGGTTCTACAGCGGGCGAAGGAATTTTCCTTGAAACGCGACACTCTGCGGTAGCGGCTCAGTTTCGACTTCATGACCGTTAAGAACAACGGCCACCAGCAGGTTTCGCGCGCTGTTCCGCTCGTACGCACGCAAACGTTATCCTTGCGCCCAGGATAACTGCCTCCCGCTAAAAGCTTTCCGAGCCGACACTTGACACCATGTTAATAAATATTGCCATCAAAAACCCCCCTGGTGGGGTACGCTGGAATGTTGGGCCAACGCGTCTAAAAAGGGATAAAGCGCCACGAGGCTTCAAGCCGCGTTAAGCCCTGCATAAGCCCTGTCCGGCGTTTTACGAGCGTTCAACGAGCTGCTAACGCTAATGTCACCGCGTGCGAGTACATCCGTGAGATGGGGAAGCGTATTTGGGAGCATCCTGAGCGCACCTGAGCGTGGGCGGAAATTTGGGAAGCTGCGTTTGTCAACCACACCACAGACACACGCACACACACGCGCACACACACATAGGCACACACACTTGAAGCGGCGTACTCACAGTAGGTTGCTGTCGTCAGGCGATCGATGGTGTCTTGTTTTAGTTTGGAGTTTTTCTTCCCCATTGTGGAGGCGCTGCCACAAGCCGAAGGTCCTGGCTGGCGGGTCCTGGGTGTTCGCGGGCTGCCCTCGGGAAGCTGGACGTTGGCAAAGCGGTTCTCGCAGCACGGGGACTGCGATCAGCGATGCCCGGTGGGAGTTGGCAGGATTTTGGCACCTGCTGGCGTTTTCGTCGTCTAAATGTAAGCACAGCACTGATTTCCACACACCACGACCCTCACTCTAATGTGTGTGTGTGTGTGTGTGTGTGTGTGTGTTTGTTTTGTGTTCTTTTCGTTTTGTTTCTACGTTGCCTTGGTGTGTGTGTGTGTATGTGTGTGTATGTGTTGTTTTCTTTTTGTGTGTATCGTTTCTCTTTACCCTACAGCTGCTATCACGGTTTGTTCGGTTAACACTAATCGCTTATCGTTTTGGTTGATGAGGTAACTCTACTTATTTAGGCATCATCTGGAAATGGGGAAAAGAAAAAAAAGAACACACACACACACACACGACGGTTATTGGTGACACCGGCTTGTGGGGCACGAGGGATTGGGCACACGTTAACGAAATGTCAACCCATTAACGCGCTACCAATAAGCTTCTTTTTTGTTTCGCTACCCGAACGGTGCGAAATACACGTGTAGCAAACGCCACCGAACAGCGCTTCGGTCAGCACACACAAACAAACGAATACCCCCCCCCTCCCCTTTCTCCCCAATGTCACTGGAGCCCCCACAAAGGTGCGGCGATACGGTAATTAACCGAACAGCAATAATCGGCTCGATGCGACGGTGCCCCGTGAAGTGGTGGCGAATTCGTTTATTAATTCTAAACCATTGCGGCGTGGAATGTGAGACGCACACCTGGTACAAAGGGGGTTTGGAAGAGCCATCACCGCTACATTCCCGGTCAATGGCGGAAGGCATAACGCTACGTGATAAATTGCTAATGTTTCCGTTCGAAACGCGCTCGGCATGCCAGGCGCACCTCCACTCGGGGTTGGGTTTCTGGAGGTGGAATCAAGATCCTTCTACGCATTGTGCCCCCGGAAGGACCCACTGAACATTGCGATGGATTGCGTCGATCTGATAAGCGACGGTAGCTTCCGGTAGCTGGTCGGGCCCGCTCGGATAGTCAGTGAAGTTGACTTTCAGATCCGGGCTTAACACCGACCTGAGTGCACACAACGGCCATTTTTAACGAACCAATTTACGGAGGTCCTTGTGGGATGGGGGCCGGGAGCGGGGGTTGAGTGTGTTTTGACCGATGGTTCCGGTATCCAGAGTGAGCCAAAAATATAGGTTCAAAAGAACCACTGGTCAGGATCCAATCGTTCAACCGGAACGGAGATCGATAGGCGCGCACCTGCGTGCGTCCAAATTTTGGGTGTCAAATGAAAAAAAAACAAGAAAAGCCAAACCACCCAAGAACCATGCCGTGCTAAGCGTCCTTTAGGAAGTGGGGCCCGTTTTCCGCTTCCGGTATGTGGGAAGGGGCCCAGATGAATCACAGCTAAAATTGAACCACTTCTCCCATCTCTGCAACTGTTGAGCCCGAAGGAGCACTTTGGCGGGTTAACCGGACGCAATCGGAGAAAGCGATCGAACGCTTAACCTGACGGCTTGACGAAACCACACTGGCAGGTTCTTGCGTGCGAAGGTTGCGTACCATTACGCGCCAGGACGATGCCAAGTTCCGGCTTTAAATGCGACGCAAAACAGCGTGTTGGCGTGTTAAGCATAATGCGTACGGTGAAGCGTACCACCCCGACCCCTATCGTTGGTCGTCGTCGCTTTTCCCATTGGCCACAAAGTTGGCAAGCCACGCTCCATCACCAAAGTTGGCAAGCAGAGCAACCGGCCGGAGGGTTGCGTACGCTCGGCAAAGTTTAATTTGGATCTCGCCGCACTGGGATGGCATAAAACATTCAGTGCCCGAGAGTAGTACACCCTTTTATAGCGGGCCCTGTGGCTGGCAGCGGGCGAGAGGCTTTGAAGTACCTCCTCTATCCTTCCGGTCGGGTGGCGTTCGCGTGGAGTTATCGCGAGAACCCACATTTTAATGGCAATCCGCAACGTGTGCTCCCTCGGCACCACTCAGAATGCACAGGAACCGGACTACGGTGGTGACATCGTGGAACCACGCCTTATCCTGAAGCCCTCCGAAGCCTACGGGACGATGGAACCCATTATCGACAGGCCGTGCGAGCGGAATTCCGCCCGTTAGTCCCTTCTCTTTGGAAGCTCTATCACGCGCATCGTATAAGACCTCGAACAGACGATGGTTTCGACACGCACCGCTCGATGACGTTACTGACAGCGGCGGTGTTGCGTGCCGGTTGCTTTCTTCCCTCATCTCCCCGGGGGACTTCCCACGCTCACGTGCTCACTCGGTTCGAGCGTGGGTTCCAGGTAGAATATGAAGAAGCTGGTGAAGGAAGTTAACCACACTTGTACGAAACCCCAAGCACCGGAAAGCCGACACGTCGATCTCTCTCTCTCTCTCTCTCTCTCGGCTCGGTTTTTGCATTCAGCCCATGAACCATGGACATTATTTATGAAGTGTGCCCATTCCGGGATGGGCCACGCGCCGAAGGTGTTTCAAACAGGTTGCCTCCCTATCCTCCGCAACAACACCGCAATACCGCGGTGACATCGGCCGTGCGAGCGCGTTCATCCCGAAACTTTTGCCGTCCCCAGCTCGCCAGCAGGACAACGGGCAGTGGCTTGTTTTAATAAATATTAAACAAGCGCCAAACCCGCCCCGAAAGGCGCGGTTGCAAACTGACGGGTTGTCGCCGGGGTTTTCCACTGGAAAAAAGGATTAACGACAAACGGGGACACGAACCGGTGGAGAGCCGAGGTTTGATTGATGAGCAAAACCTCCTCCCCAAAAACGAAGCGTCTCGCAATCTCACAGACAACAAAACACTAACCACAAAAACCCCAAAACTGGCCATCAGGAAGTGATGCACAAAAATCTGACTTTTGGTGTTCGCGAATGGTGCTCCTTTTTTCGCTCCATATCTCCCTCCCTACTGACCCGCCCAGAGGCGGGCTGAAACATTGCCGGGTGGGCTTTAAAGTTTGCGTGCCGGAGCGCTTTTCTGCACCGTCGGCGGGTAGGATTCTCTCACAGGCGCTGCCTGTTGCATAATTACGACCAACCAAATCGGTGGTCTTGCCCCGATTTCCATCCGCGTAACGGTGGTTAGATGAGGCTGCGGCGCTTTCCACCGTGAGCGAATCAGGCGTGGGTGGTGCTTTTCCGTTCTTTTTTGGCTTATTTCGTGCTTTTCTTCTCTGTGTGTGGGTGTAATTTTTTTTCTCGTTGATAAATCTATTTTTATCCCCACTCGGCTTCAATGTTTGCCGCATTTTTTTTTCTTCTCTTCGTCCACCCGCGTGGGGTTGCGCGAAGGTGCAATAAACGCTGGCAGAGACGGATTTACAACCAACCGCCTTCGGGGCAGGTTGTGTAAGCACACAATGTGGGTGGCAAAGGAAAGGACGAGAGAATAAAAAAAAAAAAGTGTGAGGTCCTGATTCGATTCCACCGTGCGCTTCCGATGGTTTCCCGGGGAAACTCCGGGCGCTTTTCCGCCAGGCCGCGAGAGGGCATGGGACTATTTTTTTTTTTATTTTATTTTTTTCCAAAAAAGCAACAGGATCCAGTACGCCCCCCTTCAGGGATTGGGGTAGTGTGCGTGTGTGGCTGTGTGTGTGTGTGTGTGTGGGAGTCGAGCTCGCCATCCGGTGACCCGTAACGGGAGGTTGTTTTCCCCGGGACACGACACGCCGGGCCCCGAAAGGCAGGTTTTTCCGCACGCCAAGCGGTAGCGGCCCTTATGTAACCATCTTCCAAACGCACAACCCAACCATACTCACCCACATACCGAGGCACTCAACCCATACCCACACCGACACGCACGAACGCATGCTCGCCAGGACACCTCACAGGGGAGGAGGCGAGAGTGAAGGGCTCATGAGAGGGGGGGGATGGGGGGGGGGGAGGCGGGCAAACCTGGCCAAACGAGGCCTGGTCTGTGGCCAGTGGTTCAATTTTGCCTTCAGAAGAAACAAAAAACGACTGAACGATCACCCACCCTTGAGGACATTTTTGGGGGTAGTTTGGAAGGGGAAGATATGACGCAAAAAAAAAACAGGAACCTCACTCACACGCACACACTCACACACGCACGGTAAACAACACGCACTTCGCGCTTCCCGCGCTTCTAGTTCGTATTTTGTTTTTTTTTTTTCGCCTTGCTTTCTCGCTCTCGTTTGGCTCGTTTGGAGCTCGACTCCTTCGCAGGGATCGCGTGCACGCAAGGCAAAAGGATAAGCCCTGGAAGGGGTTGCGCGAGGTGAGCTGAAATGGCGGATGTCCACTGGTACCTAGGGCCGGCCAGCGATGGCTACGGTCGGTGAGGACGGCATCGACAATATCGGTTGGCTCGTCGTTAGGTTATGGGATGGTAGAATGCTGATTGACAGGTTGGTTGCTGAGGTGCGTCGCACGGTTAGCTAAACACTGGCCGACCCGTTAGTGACGGAGAGAGAGAAAGAGAGAAAGAGAAAGAGAGAGAGAGAGAGTGAACCAAAAAAACACACACACACACACACACGGGCGAGAAGAAAGTAAGAACGAAACGTGTCGCCAGCGAAGGCGACGGAGACACAAAATCACCCCGAGCCCGGTAGCCAGCACGTCGCCAAGGATGTGTCGCCTCAAAAGCCACCAACCGAAACGGCTAGCGGTTTTGCGTGGCTTGAAATAGACACCCAAAAGAAGCGAAGAAAAAAAGAAAGTGTCGGCATCTGTGTGACCAAGACCAGAAGAAGCGTGAGTTTGGCGCGCACTGTAGACCACCACGAGATGATGGACCACAAAGCGCAACCCTCCGATTGAAGGAAGCGGAAAAAGAAAGCTACCCTCACGAACAAAACGACACGTTAACAGGCGACTCGTCCTAGCTAACACCTCGTCCTCGGGCATGTCGGGACACCGTTCGCGTTCTTGAGTGACCTACCGTGGGCCCGTGTGGAGGCCCTTCCCTATCCTAAACCTAGCCGGTTCCGATACACAGAGACACCCCCGCACACTCGCACACGCACGCACGCACACACACACACACGCACACGGTCCACTTGGAGGGATGGTTTACCACTGTTTCGCTCTTGACCGGACGTTCGCAGAGCGCAGCACATGCAACGTCGCCGAGCGTTAGCCAACAACTAGCGCCAGCCCCGTGATGGTACCTAAATATGAGCACGCAGATCCCGGTGGCGTCCCACGGTGGTTCGGAGTCCGTGCCCCCCCCCCTCCCCCCAAAAACAAGAAGAAAAAAAAGGGGGGAACCACCACTCAGCCAACCGACCGAGGTGGGAGCCTCGCGAACCAGGACGACAGGACAAAACGGTCGGCCGGGTAGAACCCGGGAACCAAAAGCGTACCATCGTACCATCGCAAATGGGCGAAACGTGAAACGGCGAGTTGGCGCGCGCGCTTGCGCACGAGCACGTGCTCGTGAGTGATGACAGTTGGAAGCGCGCGCGGGCACGCTTTCGGCACGCGAGCGCTGTCACTCGCGCGCAATTACGCCAGCCTCCGCACGGTGAGTGACGGTTGTGCGATCGCTCGGTGTCAGCTTGGTGGCGCGTGGCCATCCGTGGGTCACCGCCGCGAGCCGGGAAACAAAGCGCGCGAGTTTTTCTTTTTTATTCTTTTTCTCTTCGTTTGCTTCCTGCCTGCCGTGTTGCCCTTCCGGTTCCGGGTCCGGTTCCTGCGCGAGCTGGGGCCCCTCGAAGGGGGAAGGATGGGATCGGGTTTGTGCTGGGACGTATTTGTGCGAATGGCGAGCTGGGCGAGCAAGGACACGAGCCACCGTGAAGTTGGGTTAGGTGTTATATAATGGGCTCATCCCACACTCCCGCCAGGGCTTTAGGCGAAGGACTCACGCACTCACTCGCGCGTGATTACGCTCGGGTTCGCTTCGGGGAGCGGCGATCTACTCGCTTACAGCTTCTATCACGGCCGTTCCTGATTTCACGCTCGCTCTCACTCTCGCTCTTGCTCGGTAGGCTGCGGCCAACCCATGCGGCAAAGCGAAGGCACACGTGCACCTCTCATTCATCTGCGCCCCACACTCACGAGGGTCACGAGCTACGGTGGGCAGTCGTGGGCAGTTAGCACTCGGCTGGCGTGCGTGTATCCTTTTCCGATCCTGGTGGTGAAAGTTTGCATCACCCAGAACCGATGCCTTCCGGGACGCCATCCGGCGCGTTTGTTCGTAACGTCGAGAGGCGGAAAAAGTAGAACATTGCCAGCGTGCGGCACAACAAATGCTGCTTCTTCTCCTCCACCCACCTCCCTCCCTTCACCTAGCATCCTGCACATCCCTGTTAGATGTAAGATGGGGTTGTCAGTACCGTGGTTTTTCACCGTTCTTGTGTTGTAAGCCAGAATCAAAGCGCACAGCTGGGTAGGCATTAGCGGAAGTTCAAATGACCTGTAATTATGTATGCCTGCGTGCGGGTGCATACCCCTATCCTTCTCGCTTTGCTCACGCCTCCCCTGGGCGCTCACCTCACTAGCGCTGGTGGAAAGTTAAAAGCGACCGCGTTGCATAATGACGTACCCATTGCATCCTTTTGCCGATGATGCAGCACGCACCGCAAACCAGCGCGACTTGCCACAGCAGGACCTCTGACTCATGCTTCCTTTTGGCGGAAGCACACAGCAAGTTTAATCTGCGAAATTCATTACTTATTGCTGGCCGCTGATAGAGCAGTTACGCTTTCATTGTCGATACGTGATATACGGAACCACTCCAAAAAGGCGCCAGTGAGTCCTTTTAGCGGGACTTTTTTTTCTTGGAATTCTATTAAAATGTGCTTTTGATGCGGTCGTAGCTGAGAAAGCATCTTCTCATAGGGTCCTTGCATGCGGGTTCTTGCACATTTACTACGCTTGCTGAGCTTAGGATCTAATGTACAATTGCGTCCGTGGTGGTAGCATAAAGAAGTTTCTTGAGGCTAAGTGCAATACTGCATTTCGAAACTGGACCAAGACGCAAAATGGCATGCGAGTGCGAGGCAAAAGTGTCCTAGAGTTAACGAAATCATGAGTCACGCTTGAGATCTAGCCTTTTTAGATGACTGACGAAACTAATGTCACGTACGAATCTTCATAGAATTCTAAAAGGGTGCTATGCTGGACGCTGATGCAATAGACAGAAAAGATTGCACTGCAACAGCAGCGTGGACAACAACTTTTACGTTGTTCCATATAAGTTTTTTTTTGTGTATTTTTATAGAGACTTTGAGTCGGCGTGGCTACATTCGCCTCTAAGTTCCATATAAGTACTTCCGCATAAGTGCCCAAAATGGTGTTCTAGATTAACCCTCGGGTTTCCACTAAGGTTAATGGTAATACCATTTAAATTACACCGCAACGTGACACATTACTGGAGCGTCTCGTTTGAAAGGTATTTTATAAAAAAGTACGATTTTCTGACAGGGACACCACATGGACGCAATACTCATTTCGTGGTACTACATACGGTATGAAACTAACGATCGAGGAGATATAGGTAACAAATTAATGTTTACCAATATCTGCTGGCTTTGCAGGGTCAGAATGTTCAGTTGCAGGTTCCGCTGTTCTGTAACTGGTCAGTATTTTTTTAACCACCGCAGTAGGCTAATTTTCAAGTAATTCAATTATTTTCTGCAAACACCGCGCATAGGTGCATGCAAACACAATGTAACAGAAAGCAGTCAAGTACAATTGCGTTACATTCCCGACGGCAACGCGGCATTTGTTGGCGATTGCATGTGAAATTGTTTACGAGCAGATTAGCCCGGAGGTTGTTTGCATGTTCATTGTATTCGCAGCCCATTTGAGTTTTTGGATCTGCCCCCAAGGGGACAATCGCAATCTGGGTTTGGAATTGAAATGGATTAAATTTTCGCACTGAGCAAACAAACGCCGGGGGCTAGGAAACAAAAGCATGACGTGTATCGTATATAAATATGTGCTTTTTGGGGTGGTTTCAATCCCCCCGAGTGCACTTCTCCCGGGCTCAATACGGTGTAATACATAAACTTTGATCAAATAATCATACCCATTATTTTAATGGAACCGGGCCCTTGGACACGCATTGCTGAAAACTCCTTGTAGACGCATCACAAGTGTGATGCCTGGTTTTCATATGACGAACTTTTGCGATCCTTATTAGTTAGACCTCGCGTGGTGCGTTTCTGTTAGAGAAAGGTATTTTAAAAGAATGTATAATCAGCAAAAAATGCATTATGGGTTTCCTGCAAACATTTGAAATTGGATGAGATTTAAATTGAAAGATATAGTTATAAATTAAAAATTGCTTCAAAAGAACAGATTGAGTCGAATAAGAGAATAGGAATAAAGCATAAGAGGCTTAAAAGCACTCAAAGAAATTGCTAGAGTACTAAATACTGCATGTTTGTAGTCCAGGAAGGCCTAATATGATTAATATATTAAAATGAATCAGCATTAAACTGCCTGATTTTGAGTGTTGCAATGAAGCACGCGAAATCTATGAATGAAATGAATAATGAAGCTGTGTAAATCCTAGAGAGAATACTCATACAAACTGCATAGATTTTAAACATATTGTAACATTTTATAATACAAAAAGTAGTCAAATTCGGTATTATTCAACTGCGAAATAACTGTAGGCTCATTTTGGTCGTTTAAAACGAACGATTGCATGGGGTTTCATTGACAAGTTGTCAGTTACGCGCTTTTATCGTCTACTGAACCCATACAACGGCAGCATCAATGCGTCTTCACGCACCAACACCCGCATGCGGCTGCACCTTCTGTCATTTCCGTCATTCGTGTCATTTCCGCAGTTCGAAGATTTATTTTTATCTGTTTGTTGCAGTCGAAGTCGGCGTCGAATTTCATTTATCGTTCAGCATTCCTGCAGCCATGATTGATGGCTGATTTGTGCCATTAGTGCCATAGACGCGAAGCAGATCAAACCCGAATCATGGGAGCCAGCATCAACCTCAACCGTACACACTATTTGCTATTTGGCATCTTGTGTGGTTTTGTATGCAGCTACTACTCGCCGAAAGATCTCTCCGCGGATGTTACGGAATGCCCGGAGGCGGCGGAACACACGGACAGATTGCTCGCGCTCGAGCATGGCGGTGAGTTCGAGCCCCAGCTCAACCTGGATCAGAAGCCGATGATCGCGAAGAAGGTGGTGAAGAACATTGTCCGGCCCCGATACTACTACTCCGAGCTCGGCATCCGGGAGAAGCTGTTCGTCGGAGTGCTGACGACGACGACAAACATTGACAGCCTCGCCACTGCCATCAACCGCACCAGTGCTCACCTTGTGAACAAGATTAAATTTTTTATCCACGCCGACAACGTGAAGACCAACTTTGATCTGAAGAATATAGTCGGGTTTACGGACACGCGGCCAACGTTGCGGCCGTTTCACATGCTTAAGTATATTGCAGACAACTACCTGGATGAGTACGACTACTTTCTGCTGCAGACGGACACGACGTACATCAACGCGCGCACGCTCCGGCAGCAGTTGGAGCATCTCAGCATCACACTCGACGTGTACATGGGCACGCCGCTAGATGAGACCCCCAGCGGTGGAAACGAACCCGAGGGTCCAGATGATCGGCGCGAGTACTGTGATTTTCACGCAGGTATCATTCTGAGCAGTGGAGCTATACGCAAGATTCGAGCCAATCTGGACTGGTGCGTACGCAATTCCGAGTCCAACGATCACAGCACCAACATTGGCCGCTGCGTGAAGTACTCCACGAAGATCAACGCCTGCCACGGATCCTGGCAGGGTATCGACATCACGAGCTACCGCTTGAACAGCTACAAAATCTATCGCGATTTCCACCTGATCGCGAAGGAGCAGCAGTTCAACGATGCGTCGACGGTGTACCCCATTACGACGGCGGATGATTTCTATCTGCTGCATGCGTACTTTTCCCGCATCCATCTGGAGCGTAACAACGACGTGAAGCGAGCGCTGCAGGAAGAAGCGATGCAGATTTCGAATGGTACGCTGTCGAACGATATACTGGAGGTCCGGTGGCCGCTGGGTGTGCCAAAAACGAGCCCACCGGAATCGCGCCACGATGTCATCACATGGATTGCGCTCAACACAACGCATTCGTTCATGTGGAATTCGGAGGTGAACGTGCAGCGGCTATCGTCCGTAGACGAGGAGGATATGCGGAATGTACTGAATAAAACCATTCTGGAAGCCACTCGTAGTCATCCTCACATGGAGTACCGGGGTATTCACACCGCTTACAAACGGTTCGATGCCGTGCGGGGCATGGAATACCGGTTGCTGCTCAACTTCTACGATCGGAAGGTAAAGAGCGTGATAACGAAAAGCTTCGAGGTGATCAAGCCGATCAGTTTGATCGAAATCGTCCCCTCACCGTACGTCACGGAGAGCACCCGGGTGGCCATACTGTTGCCCATCTTCGAGCATCAGGTGCTGGAATCGGAGCAGTTTCTCGAACGCTACGAGAAAACCTGCATGGACAGTCAGGACAACACGTTCCTGATGCTCATATTCTTCTACCGTGCCGAAACACCCAGCAAGGGCGACGAGGATGTGTTTCTTCCGCTGAAGAACATCGCACTCGCGCTTACGGAAAAGCACAAGCAGGATGGTTCCCGGGTGGCCTGGGTGTCGATCAGACTACCACCGGAGGTGAGCGCCAAGTTTGATGAAAATGATCGCTACTACAGCTCGCTTTATGGGCCACACGGGCGGATGTCCTTCGCCGCGGCTGATCTGGCCTTGCGGAAGATTGGCCTCGAGAGTCTGGTCATGGTGTGCTCGAACGCGGCCTCCTTTCGGCCCGACTTCCTCAACCGCGTGCGCATGAACACGATTCAGGGATTCCAGGTGTTCAGCCCGATCGGTTTCATGATGTACCCTTGCGAGTGGACCGGTCTGTGCAAACCGTGCGAGAACTGCGACGTCGGTCAGAGCAGCGGTTACTTCGATCGGGCCAACTACGATGTGGTGTCCTTCTATAGCAACGATTACGTGCAGATCCGGAAGCAGCTCGAGCATGTGCTACCGATCGCTCGCACCGACCGGGACATCGTGAATCTGCTATCAACCAACTCCACGCAACACGCCGGTAACGGCACGATGGGGAACCTGCTGGAGCTGTTCACGCGCAGTGACAGCAAGATACACGTGCTGCGGGCTATCGAACCGAACCTGCGCTTCGGTCGAAGCATTAGCAACTATTTGGCCAACGATCCGTATGGGGAGCGGTTTGCCAAGTTGCGCTGTCCCGATGCGGACCAGCGGAAGTGCATTCGAATCGCATCGAAGAAGCAAATCGGGGAGGTGTTTGTACAGTATAATAAGCAGTTCGAAAACCGCGAAAGTGTGTGAAGAAGCGAGCCATTTTTTTAGAAAACGCACTCTCGAGACAATATTCAAATGCCTTTTACTTTAAGATTTTCTGTCATTAGTTTCACGTATTTTAGTCGTTTTATGGAGATCTATCGCAGAGGGAGACTAAATTTAAACCGATCAGACGAATAAACCTGTACCATTAAAAACTGCTGTTCCCATTCTGATCATACCGCGTTGTGATAAATATTCCGAAAAAGATGAAGTACACAAATCTTCGGCAATGAAAATGCGATCAAATTTGTGAGCGTGAAATATTTGAAGAAAAGGGCACTGCTGTGAAAAGTGTAACATTTGACAGCTGATTTGTTGGTAAACATAATACAGACAGCAACTGTGTTGGACGCATCTTCTAAGCTAGAAATTTGCAGAATTAAATGAAAGTCAGATGACAAAGAGTAGTTTTTACAATATACTGTGCCTGTTATGTTTATCCCTGGTGGTTTATTACAGTTTAAATGTGTACCTCATTCACAATCTACAATCAACCGCACCGAAAGATGATATCGGCGCGGCAGACCGCAGCGCGAGCTCTAATCAGGCGGGTCGTGCAAAACCCTTCCAGAACAGTAGTGACGTGAACAAAGCTCTCTCAGTACAAAACGCTATAGTGCGAAAATCCGAGACCCTAAAGCCGGTGTTTCGGAACAGGAATCCTAAATATGTCCCTATTAAGCACGATCTCGTCAGCTGCTTCTTGCCAAAGGCGTACAATATCAGCAGCGTGTTTAGGACGGCGAATTCGGTATGTAACGTCGTATTCGCATTCCGTAGCGATTTTCTAATAATCTATCCTCTATTACAGTGGTCCAGGGCGAACGAAGTGTTTCCACTCAAGGACAAAACTGTCGGTGGAATCATAAATGCCATACGAACGGAGCCCATTCGTAGCATTAAAAACTCGCGTCGAGGAACGCAACTCAAGCTGGTGCTGGAGCTAGTTGGGTCACAGTACGTGCTGTTCAAACCGAGCTGGTATCAGCGGGAAGATGTTATCAATGGCACGGTGTACTCGGGCAAGGATAGACATAACTCTGAAATCGTAAGCTTCCATCTCGCTGCAATTTTAAACCTACGCTACACACCGATCGCGACCGGGCGTAAAATCTCGCTGCGGGACAACTATCTGCTTGCAGATGAAGAGCTTCGCAAAACAATGCCAGGTAGGCACAGAATCGCGTGCATAAACTCCCTCAACTAATGCAATGCTCTAACTTGATTGTTCTTTCTCTAATTCTTTCAGTGATCAACGGTCAGCAGTGTGCATACGGTTCTTGCCACTATTGTAAACCCGATGAAGTAGTGTGCGACGATCTAAAGACCGGTATGCTTGAAGGGGCCGTGCTCTACACTATACCGGGAAAAATAGTTAAGTACAGATCTCCGTGGCAACGTACGTACAACGTCGACCTCAAAGCCGAATGGGAAAAGAATGACAACTACTGCTCGTTGGTGCGAAAAAAGCTACAATTCGAAGTTTTGCTGGACCTTATAGATGCAGCGATATTCGACTTTCTGATACAAAATGGTGACCGGCATCACTACGAGACGCGAGAAGAACGTTTGTTACTACTTGATAATGGGAAAGGATTCGGAAACCCATTTGTGGATCATTTGGATATTCTTGCACCAGTATATCAATGTTGCTTGTAAGTATAATAAGGGCACACGGACGCTCTAGGGACACGTGATGGCTTACATATTCATCAATCGATGCCTTGCAGCATTCGACGCACCACGTGGGAAAGATTGTTACTATTTTCAGGAGGAGCCCTAACGGAAACTCTCGAAGAATTGAATAAGCTAGATCTGTTGAATCCGTTACTAACCAAAGATCATTATATCGCACTCGAACGACGGCTTCTGTACGTTTACAGCACTGTTGAATTGTGTAAAGAAAAATACGGTAATAAAGTGTTTAAATAGTCTTTTTATTACATAGCGCTAGCCACCCACTTCACTGTTTAACTGTATAACGATCACTTTGTTTTGAATGCTACTCCCGTACGGTAAGCTAACGATCCCCGGATGCGTTTCCCTCGCAAAGCCATCCCGTTGGGGAGCAGTGGCGGTTGACGCACGTGTAGACCCCTTTTATTAGGGGTCCAGGCGCGAAAAACAGCTTCACTATGCTTCGGTAAATTGATGCCGAACCAACCGGCTGAGGACACCAATATATCGCAGACTGTTTGGTGCTTTTCCATCGTGCCCTGCACGATTATGTCCGGTCCGGGTTCGAGCGGAGGAAACTTCTCTATTCGTTCGCTGCTCCCAAACGGCACGCCAAGCAACTGTGTGCCAAGTAGCTCCTTATACAATGCAGCTGCCTCCGTTGTTTCGCAAATGAGCGTCGGAAGGGCGAGCGATGCGTACAAAATGACGCGAACAGATTCCGGACCGTCAACGTAATCCAACCGACCAAGTCCGGCCAGAAAGATTGTCATTCCTTTCTTCATCAGGTACGTTCTGGGTCGAATCATTTGTTTCGGTGTGGTTAACAGAATCTCCTCCGTGGTGAGAAGATCGAGTATCTGATCTGGCTGAACTACGCCAGGCGTATCGTAGCACCATTTGCTGTTGATGTACTTCTCGTTATTTTCATTCAGCGTGAGTATCGGGGTTTGGGCTTCCGTTCGCTGCGCCACAGAAAAGTGATCCATCGATTCGTGTTTCTCCTTCTCGAAGGTGCGTCCGATATGGCCTAACAGTGTAGCATACTTAACGTTACCGGATGTCTTCGCTTGCTCCCGACGAAGCTGCTGGTTTGCACGTTGCTCGTTGCGCATCTGCAGCAGCCGTTGCGTGCGTTGGAAAAGACGAAAATCCGACGGACGTAGGATGGGAAATTTGAGCATGCGAATCGTTGTACCCGGCCAAGGACTAGCCGTTGCCCGCTGGACTAAATCCATCGCCTGCACCTTGCACAGATCGGAGCGAAGCAACGTGTTAAACAGTGTGCTTTTCCCCACGTTCGTGCATCCGACCAGGTACACGTCACCCTTTCTGCCCCAAATGTTGTGAATTTTAGTGATAAGCTCTTCCACACCATACCCAGTACTGGCGGATATGAGCGACACGTGTTTGATATTATTTCTCGTAAAACCCGACTCTATTATGCTCTTGGTCAAGCTGTTTCTTACGTTTTCGAGATAACCAGGGCAATCCTGCGGTATGAGATCCACCTTATTGCCGACGACGATGACTGGCCTGTGGGGTCCCAAAATTTCCGAAAGTCCGGGCCATATTGAGCATGGGAAATCCAAGACATCCACCAGCAACAACGCTAAGGCTTTTTTGTCCTTGATTGACGATAACATTTCGATGTAGTCATTAGCAGAAACCATTACATTTACTGCTATGTTATAATTTTTCAAAAAATGGCATCGTTGGCAAATACTGGTCTATTTGGAGATATGCAAAACCATTTAGCTATTAATGTAAGATTTGTAGAGTATTAATGGGTGGTACGATCACAAACACTCACCATCAACTGCTCCTTGGATTTTCGTTTGAACAGCTGACTGGGTAAATATCCTGGGATGCTTGGCTCTATGCAGTGCAGCAAAGCTCCGCAACCTCCACAAGGAATTTTCGAGGCGGGTTCTTTTGGATCGGGCGTACCATAGAATGAGGTGGTCTCATCTTGCTCATCCTCATCGTAATATTCATAATCTGACATCCATGCACCAGTCGTCAGTTTCCGGTCTTGTTCCGCTTCTGAACCTTTAGTTCTTTCCACCGCAAGGCTAAGCTCTTTGTATGGCATTTGGTATACTGATCGAGACGGATCGATGTCATCGATCACTTCCGCATTTTCATCGCCATATAATTCGCTATACTCGACATTGTGCATTTGTTTCAAAGCCATCGAAAACGGTTGAACTTGCGAAGCTTTCTTTATGCTATTCTTTTCATGATGCTTAATTTTCGATTCTATAATTTTGTTTTGCTTGTATCCCATTTTCAGGGCACTGTTTTCGATGTACGAACTGTACAAAATCTTCTCTCGCCATTTGGTATCAATTTCATCGCCCGATTGAGTTGCAAGGGATTTTAATAGATCACTTGGTTGACTGCTGTGTAATTTTATATTTCTCAGCAACGTAAATTGATTGGTGCATCTCAATTTGGTTGATAGTAAAATACCTCGTAACATTTTAAAACGAACGAGCACATGCCGAGATTTTTAAGAATAACATCTTGCAAGCATGTCAAGATAAACACCAAAACAAATCCGTTTAGTTATTACAGTTCAAAGATACACATTTGGTGGGCACAAACAGTGAGTAAAAAGCTAGAAAAAAAATAAGTAACGTATTATAATTTTAAAACACCCTTATAGATTGTTCCTAACATCGATTTTATTTAATAATTATTTTTACTTTTAATACTCAATTAAACACATCACAACAGCTAAAGCTTCAACTGAAGCCAGCTTGAACAATATCCTCTAGCGCCGGTTGTTTTCTTTATCCCTTCTTAGTCATCTTGTGACCGTCAATGTCAATTTTCATAGCTAGAAAAGAGTATTAATGTACATGCATTCCGCGTAGAAATCCATTTACTTGCATTGTGAAATTACTGTGTTTAAAAACTCATTAGCTATCACGATTCTTAACCAATAATAATCGCTTTAAAAGGTTAGTAAACTACCCTATCGTTGTGCTTCAAAGTGATTTTATACTTCTAATTTACAACACGCTCTTTTCCAGGTCTGCGCGCCAGAAATATTCCTCAAATTACGTATCCTTAAATTGAGCCTCCGAAACATGGGTAACTCGGTTAGCTTCACCCCCAGTGTTCTCGCTGCCTCAGTGGATCCCTCAAAAGACGTTCCTAAGGAGAAGCCCAAATGCAAAGCATGCTGCGCTTGCCCGGAAACTAAAAAAGCTCGTGATGCATGGTAAATGTTCGAATATTATATAACATTTATTATTTTAACGAATATCTTGCTCTGACCTTTCAGCATTATGGAGCACGGAGAAGAGAACTGTAGTGAGCTGATAGAGAAGCATAAACAGTGTATGCGTGACATGGGATTCAACATTTAAAGTTTATTTTCAATGTTTCTTCAGCTTAACTAACATAGGTTTACCGTTACTGCGTGTGAGATTTGTTTTGTTACGATGATCGTATTAGGCATATATGTATAAACCGCCCAGAGGCATGCATACAACAACCATGTACATCAAGGCCTGTAATTATTTTATGTAATAAATTAAATTGTCCTGAGTGGTACCACGTAATGCATAGGTTATATCATTTCTTAAATTCCCAAAAGCCTAAGGGAATAAAACCTATTTGAGAACATAAAGAAGAGTATTGCTTACGGCATTTATATTACGCTTTATACCTCACGAATGTTATAACACGGTCTTAGGTAATTTTTAACGTACTTGAAAGAACGTTTATTGAAATGTTAGATTAGCAACCAACGTTGACTATATTACAAGGGTCGATTTCGCTCAATACGGTAAATTTCAATGGTAATCGTTCCTGCCGCCTCCGCTGCACAGCCGGCTTTCCCGAAACACACGCCATATCTCCAAAAAGTGCTCCTCCTCCATCGGCAATCACGTCCGGAGGGCTAAAATCCGAGCAGAACATGCCACGAAATCGTAAACTTAGTTGACCTGCGGCTGCTTGTTCGCTGCCATCACACACTTCGCCATCGTGGGCGAAGCTCGTGTGATCGGATCGGTCATGAAGAAGTCGGCCAGCTTCTTCTGTCCCACGTCCACCTTTCCGCTGTCGAAGTGCACGGACGCGTTCTTGAGCAGCGCGTCGGCGATGGCGAAGAAGTTAGACGCCTCTAGACGACCGTAGCGGACGAGATGTGGCGCGACGTCCTCCATTCGGGTGCGCAGTTCGTCCAGCGTGTCGTATGGAAGCGGAGTTCCGGCCACTTCAGACAGGGCGCGAAGAATCTTCCAGTCCTCGCGAGCCAAACCGGGCGGCGTTACAGCCACCAGCGTCTGCTGAGCACGTCCTTCGGTGTTGACGTATGTGCCCTGCTTCTCGGTGTAAGCCGCACCAGGCAGGATGGCATGGGCCATCTGTGCGCCAGCATCACCGTGGTGACCCTGGTACACGATGAAGCAGTCCTTGGGAAGCTTCTCCTTGTCGACAACGCCGGCATCAGCACCGAGCAAAAACAGTACTTTCGGTTGTAGCTCGTGGGCAGCATCAACTCCTGGCGTATAGCCGACGTCCAATGCTGCTGTTTGAGCTGCGTTCGTTTGCAGTACGTTCCACACCTTCCAGTTTTTCTGCAAAGAAAACATATGAGAGTTTAGTCTAATCCAATCCAACCCGAAGCTGACATCCAACGGAACTTACGTCTGCCGGCGACAGAGAGTTAGCAAATACGTGCAACGCGGTTAGGAATGATGAACCATCCTTGCGAGCCAGCTGGTTCGCTCCGACGATGATGAGTGGTTTCTTAGCCTCCTTCAGCTTCTTGGAGAACGGATGATGACCGTTAGCGATGTCGCGGATCAACGAGGTATCGCTTCCCAGATGCTGATCGAACAAACAGGGATAGTAAAAACAGGGATAGCATCAACTAGCAGCCTCAGCTTAGCAAGCCAATACTCACTTCATAATCGTAGGAAAGATTAACTTTCGGTCCAATCAGCGCAATGTTCTGTTCATTATGGATAAATCCCTTACGCAGGCGGGTATTCAGCAGGGGAGCTTCGTAGCGAGGGTTTGTGCCGACGAGCAGCACCAGATCGGCCTCCTCACATGCGGCAATCGATGAATTCAGCAGATAGCTGGAGCGGAAGTCCGTACCGGAACCGTCAGTTGGGAACTTCTGCTCTGTGCAGAGCGTCTCCGACCCAAGCCGGTTCAGCAGGTCTTTCAACGCGAGCAGCGATTCCGCATCAACAAGTCCTCCAGCGACGGCGGCTACCTTTCCTTTCGGAGCGCCTCGTAGAGCTTGCGCGATTGTAATCAAAGCCGATTCCCACTCGACCGGTTCCAGCTCGCCATTGGGATTGCGCAACATTGGTGCGATCAACCGTTGGCGCTTCAATCCATCGCACGCGAAACGTGACTTGTCCGACAGCCACTCCTCGTTAATTTCGTCGTTTTCGCGCGGCAGAATGCGCAGTACCTCGCCGGTACGCGTGCTCACGACGATGTTGCTGCCGATGGCATCCAGCACATCGATCGATTCGATCTTGCGAATCTCCCATGGACGTGCGACAAAGCTGTACGGCTTGTTGGTGAGTGCGCCAACCGGGCACAGATCAATCACGTTGCCAGATAGCTCGGAGAGGAAGAACTTCTCCACGTAGGTGCCGATCTGCATGTCGTTACCGCGGCCTGTCGTGCCGAGATCATCGACGCCGGCCACCTCGGACGCGAACCGGATGCAGCGCGTGCAGTGGATGCATCGAGTCATGATGGTCTTGATCAGCGGACCGATGTCCTTGTCCTCGACCGCTCGCTTGCCGGTATGGTGGATGTCGGTGAAGCGGGACCGGTCGGAACCGAATGCCATCGCCTGATCCTGTAGATCACACTCACCTCCCTGATCGCAAATGGGGCAATCGAGCGGGTGGTTCATGAGCAGGAACTCCATGACGCCCTCGCGCGCTTTACGCGTCATTTCCGAATTTGTCTTGATGCGCCAGCCCTTCATGACCGGCATGGCGCAGGCTGCGACCGGTTTCGGGGATTTCTCCACCTCGACCAAGCACATGCGGCAATTGCCCGCCACTGCCAGGCGCTCGTGGTAGCAGAAGCGTGGAATCTCGACACCGACTTGAGCGGCGGCCTTGTAAGGGAAAGCGGATACAGAAAAACCAGTACTATCAGTACGTGTGTTGATAGTGGCGTACGCGCGAGGGCGGCTAGCGATTTACCTGCAGGACGGTAGTGCCCGGTTCCACCATCACGGGTTGATCGTCGACGAAAACTTCAATCTTTTCCGGTGCTTTTGCCGGTGTTGTGGCCGACGTGCGTACTAGCGTCTGAGCTGGGTACCGTGCCCCGAGGGCAAGGGCCCGCGTTACTGGTACTCGCAGCATTTTACTGGAATGGGAAAAGCGGTAAAGTTACATTGGCAAACTATCGATATTTCAACACCCGGACTTCGGAGCCGCTGCTGTCAAAGCAGGCGAAAGCAGAGAAAAATTACATAATTTCATATGCTTATTTTGGCGATACGGCGCAATTTGTGACCGGCACCGAAGAGCGCAGAACCAGAGAAACGATATTCCTTGCACTTACTCAATTTATCTGCTACCAATGCGGTGTTGCGATGAAAAGATAGAGGAATTTGTGCAAAATTGTATTTTTCCTCCCGGAGGACTTCTTGCTGCCCTGTTTGACGTTTTCGTATCGAAAAACAAATTGCAGTCGCCTAGCTGTCAGTCGTGGCCGTAACACAAATCGAGTCACCGTTGCAATTCGATCAAAGCCAGGTGAGAACTGTTATAAAAAACTCGAACTATTTTCAATACTTGAAATTTATGCCATAAGTAATGTAAAATCTGCACGATTGACACTAATAAGATGATGCATTATAGTTTCATTTGCCTTAATTTTTGCTTTCAAACATATACTATATGGAATCTAAGATAAGATACGGAATATATGATTGTTTACTTTACCTATCGTAATCGGATTGTAGATTTACTTGTACTCAATCACAACGACAATAAAACTAGGAAAAGACTGGGAAAAATAGTTTTATTCGTAAGCTCTTTCAATAAATCGATAAATATTTATTTTTTCCAATCAGCTGAGAGAGGAAAATAATTCAAACTGTCGTAATGACAGCTAGGCTTTCTATGTGAACATTATATGTATTTAATTTAATGAGCAAATATGAATATCTGGCAACACGGTTTTAACTTCGGAATAAGATTTGTTTCAACATGACTAAATCACATTTATGAGGGATATACAGAACATTCAAGTAGTTAAATTATAAAAAGCATTTTTATTTCACATATTTTTCATAAAATAAATCTCCATAATAGCTATTTATTCAACATTGTGATATTAGCAATGTATTAAATGGCATCATAAGCATTTTGCTTTTTAAATTCATGTTCAATTAATCAAACTTAAAATTAAACAGCTGTAGCTAAATATATAAGCATCATTTCAATTGCCATTTAATTATGGTAATATATAAACTAATCGTTTTAGGGGAATATATAAACTAAACGTTTTATGGCAATAAATAAACTAAACGTTTTATGGTAATATATAACTAAACGTTTGCAGCAAAACTAACCGTGAAAAGTTTATTTCAGTTTTTAGTCCTTATATTGTAAATGGAGCATAAAACTGTCAAAAAGTACAGTTACCATAAGGCTTTCAAAAGACCTGGCAAATTAAGAAAAATAAATTTAAAAAACAAATTCAATTTTTTATCTTTACTTGAATAACGAAACATATGCGCCTCAGAAAATTAACGAAATCGCATTCATCAAATTGTGCCGTAGCACGCCTTCGTGGACACATTTTACCATCAAAGGGTTGAAATCCGTTCAATTTCATCACGACACTGTGGTGGGGCCCTCGGGAGAAATGGCCTAACCTCGCGCAACAACAACCAGAAGAAGAGGAAGAATTCATTAGGTTTCTCCACCGGAAGTTTTCCTCCGATTTGCGTAGTCGTAACGAAGTTTGGAGTCAATTCACGCTGCCCGGATCTATAACTGTGTGGTTAGTTTCATTTGCTCATCTACTGGCCCAATGTGGCCAAATGTGTTTTCGTGTCCCAAGTGATGAGCTGCTAGTGCCGTGGTCAAGCTTTGTTAGGTGTAGTGCCTTTCCTTCTCAACATCGGTAACACCACCAAACGTTCCAATACTGGCGCCCTCCCCCCCCCCCTCCCACGCCTTAGCGCCGTGGAACCCCGCGGAGATTTTTGAGAAAACGTAGTTTTACCTATATTTTTGTTATAAAAATCGAACATAAATCATCGGAGGAAGTGCTGTGCAGCGGAATTGTACGCCTAGCCCAATCTCGGCACTCATTGTGTGCGTTGCTGTGAAATTTTTTCTAGGTTAGGTCAGACGTTCCGCAGCCACTATGGCGTGGTTCAATACACTTTTGCCCTTGTGCGGTGCGGCTGCAAGCTGGGTGAATGTCCGAATGTCCGCAACCGTTAGGGCACATGCAAAAATTGCCATTGACCGTTGTTAGTTGCGCGAAAAGGCCAACCCAGCCGGGGGCAATTCCCGCGACGCAACCCATCGTATAATACCCCAAGCAGAGCGAACAAGAAGAAGAGCGTGTAGACTCAAACTGTATAACGACACCCTTGTTTCCTTCCCACTGCTATTCCATTTCCATCGTACTCGTCGGAAAACTAGGCAGTGAGGCAGGTGAAAAACAACAACTAGGGAGTGATATTTCCTTTCGCAAAGCGTACACGGTTCGAAGTAATTGCGTCATTGGAGGTGGTCTGCTGCGTCCTAGCAAGGGATAACGCAAGAGGGATTATCTGCTTTCAGGCATGCAGTGGATACTTGCACACTTTTAGGGCAGCAAGTGTTTCTTAAAATCGTGCAAAAAAGACCAGCTCCAGGAGCTTGAACTTGCGGCACCGTGACTCATACAAGAGCCGGGAGTGCGTCAATAATTTCTCCCTCCCTATGTTTCTTCTTTCTCTTTCTTCAATTCTCTAGCACTGCCCGAACTGCGGTCCGAAAGAGGCGCATTGTTATGGGGAAGCGGCAGCGCAGCGACTACAGAGGCGATGGCGGAGCGTCCTCGACGGAATCGAACGACGAAACACTGGCCTCAACCAAGATGAACGGTGGTGAGGTGTGCACACACATACAGAAGTCGATCGACCTGAACACCATACGCAAACAGATCAAGGCCAACGAGACGTGGTGCCGGCAGAAGTGTGGCAAGTGCGGGGATGAGCCGACTTTTGACTATCTGCTTCAACTACCCACGAAGGAACCGAACGAAGTCGGTGACACGACGCTCTGGTTGTGTTTGAAGTGTGGTTCGCATCTGTGTGGCCGGAAACACAACCAGCACGCCCTGCAACACTACGCGGTAGGTGGTCAGCGGGGTCCACGTTCGAGTTTGCGACCGTTTGTGAGCTTTTTTTGGTCCTCTTCCAGGTACCACGATCTGACATGCACGCGCTGGCGATGAACACAACCACGTTCGATGTTTGGTGCTACTCCTGCAACCTGCCGGTTGATCCATACGCGAAACCGAAACTGCTGGAGGTGGTAGAGTGCGTCAAGCGGGAGGTGAACAAGGTACGCGCCTCTGACCTCCCACTCGACGCCACGGACGCACAGCTACAGATCACAACCGAATCCGTGCGCAAAATGATGATCGACGTGCTGCAATCAACGCCTGCGACCAACAACTCGTTCGACGTGCCGGATGCGGCCAAAATGAACGACAACGATCAAACGAACGACCGCAAACCGGCCGCCGGGGATGGGGATGCTGGGCAAGGGTCGGGTAAACCCCCACCGGGTACCACCAAACCCCCCGGGGCGATTCCGCTCGGAGACGTAGCACGTTATGGGCAACCGACACCTGGCTCACCGGATGTACTGCCACGTGTCCGCGGTCTGTCGAACCTTGGCAACACGTGCTTCTTCAACGCCGTGCTGCAGTGCCTGGCTCGAACACCCTACCTCCTGCCTATCCTGAAGCAGTCGGCGTTCGCGAACGAGCGGGTGTACATCCCCGGCGGCGTGCTGGATCTTCCGGATGGGACCGATCTGGTGGTTCCACCCATCGATGGTGTCCTGGATGGGTGGCGCAGTCTGACGGAGGCGCTAGCTGAGCTGCTGACGGATCTGTCCGCGAACGCACACGGTGTGTTGTCACCGAACCGGTTGCTGCAGGAGCTGACGTCCAAGTGGCCGCAGTTTGATGGCGGCGATCAGCACGATTCGCACGAGCTGCTGCGCCATCTGCTGGAGAGTGTGCGAACCGACGATCTGCGCCGGTACCAGTCGTTCATCCTGTACCGGCTCGGGATGGACAAACGCAAGAGCCAACATCAGCTGGACCCGAAGCAGCTGGCGCTGGTGAAGTTCTACGGCAAGCAGATCGCCCAGTGGGTGTTCCGACCCGAGCAGGTGTTCCGTGGGTCGCTCGTATCGACGCTGACCTGCCAGGATTGCCATCACACGTCGTCGCAGCACGAGTACTTCCTCGACATCTCGCTGCCGGTGTGCGTGGAGAAACCGCAGCCTCCGGTGCGCCGCCGTAGCAGCCCGGAACCGGATGGAAGCGGACCGGGAGCGACGGTGACACCGATCGGTACGAACACCGGCCTGCCGACCAAATCGCCCAGCAAGAAGGAGCGCGAGCGCGAGAAGAAAGCCAAGCGTATTGCGAAGCATCAGAAGAACCGCATCAACCTCTCGTCGGTCGGTGGAACCGGGGCCGGTATTGGGTTGTTGGCCGCGAGCGAGAAGACGAGCGATGAACCGGGCGAGCCGATGGCGAACATGGTGCCGCTAACCGACGACCAGCCGGATGAATCGTCGGATGACTCGAACGAACCGTCCGATGCTGATGTCGAGGATAACGACGTGACGGACGATCCGCTGTCACGTGGCGGTGGCGGTGGACCAGTCGCAACCGTCGACCAGAACGGTAACCAGTCGCGCTCGCTACCCGAGAAGCTGGATGACACACCGGAGAATCTAAACAAGGAACCAGACGGTGTTTGTGCGGTTAGTATCAGCGCGCAACGGGCCGCCCACGTGACTCGCCAGCTTTCGGGTGGAACTGCAGGCAGCAGTGAATCCGACGAGGACACGGTAGGTAGACGAGCGACCGGAACGATCGGAACGACGACCGGACCAGCGACCACCGGTGAACCGAGACGTGCACGCCAACGCACCTACAGCCATGCCGACTGGAGCAACACCATCGCACCACGCTACCAATGCGAAGATGGTGAGTACTCGGTGCAATCCTGCCTGAACAACTTCACCGCCGTCGAGCTGATGACGGGCAACAACAAGGTGTGCTGCGAGGCGTGCACCGAGCGTGTGAACGGGAAAGGCGGCAAATCGGTCAACACGAACGCGACGAAGCAGTTCCTCATCTCGCAACCACCGGCCGTGCTGATTCTGCACCTGAAGCGCTTCCAGGTCGGGCTGCGGGGTGTGTTCAAGAAGCTGAACAAGCTCGTCTCGTTCCCGTTCGTGCTCGATATCGCGCCGTTCTGTGGCTCGAAGGTGAAGCGCGCCTCGCACATCCGGCCGGGTCAGAAGAAGATCCTGTACGCGCTGTACGGGCTCGTCGAACACTCTGGCTCCATGCACGGGGGTCACTACGTTGCGTACGTGAAGGTGCGTGCCCCGTTCGGCACCGACGACGAGCGATGGAAGTTCATCCCGCAGGGTACCAAGGACGAGCTGGACTGCAAGTCGGAGCAGGAGATGGCCAAAGAGCAGGCGTTGCGGATGGGTGTGCACCTGCGCGACGGTGCCGATCGGCGGGATGCACCCGCTCGGAAGGGCCCGGATGACGGGGACGAGCTGGAGGGTGCGGTTGGGTATGCAACCAAACCGGTTGAACCCCTTCCGGATGTGACGTCACCACCCGGTAAATGGTACTACGTGTCGGATAGCAGCGTGCGCGAGGTAACGGAGGAGTGCGTGCTGAAGGTGCAGGCGTATCTGCTGTTCTACGAGCGCATATTTTAATTTCCCGAGGTTCTCGCGCACTGATCCGCTTGATCCGCTATCCGCCATCATCCGTTCCATCCTTTTTCTTCTGCTATCCTTGTATCTTTCCCCTCACACTCACACGTTAGCTGCTGTTAGCAGAATCGCGGAGATTCCTTTTACTCTCATTGTCGTTGTCGTCTCTTGGACGTTGTTTGTCCTTTGACTTTCACATTTTCTGTATTTTTGTCGTTGTAGACACACACACACACGCGCACACACTCGCGTGCGAACATGCAGGTGTGGCCGATTCTGGATTGGCAGATGAAAATGATCTGATCAGCAAGATAAGCGAAGAACATCAGTGTTCTTCTGAGACCATTGGAGCACCAAGTTACGGCTAGCGGAAGGGTACCCAAAATGTTCACCCGTCGATTCTGCATAGGCCACGCCAAGGCCTGCATTTTCCGCCTCGTGTGCGTGTGCGTTCGTCTCTAAGTATATGTATACGTTTCCTGCGTGCCTGGAGCCTTGTGTATTAAGGTAAAAATACCGGCACGTAAGAGGATAATGGTTAGATCACGGGTTTGTGAAGGTGTTGGAAGAGCCTACAAGTACGACCAACACCCCACCTGGTATTGTTCTCTGTTCATCTGCTCATCGGGTGTGTCTCAGGGCTACTCTGGCCAAGAGCCGACGCTGCTACACGATCTCTTGGAAGGTAATTTCCGGCGCAGCAAACACAGTTCGATTGCTGGTTGCTCGCCACGGTAAACCTTCTGCGTAGACTGCGTCGTCCTTGGAACAGCCAGTGTTGGCTGTGAGAACAATTCCGTGCGTGCCGACAGGACCGGTAGGATAACTCAATACGCCTAAAATCGGTCGTTTGCGTTCGCGATTTTGCGCATCAATCAAGGAGTTCTTTACCTCAGGATGTTTGTTTTGCTATTGCGATCTTTAATTTATTTAATAACCCATTCGTGAAAATCTTCGAGATTTCGTCCATAATTGTGCAATATCCGGTAGGTAGGTAGGCGCAGCAGTTGAAGCTTAAAAAACGTAAAAAAAGGTTAACCGACCCCTCGAGACTGTCCGATGTCTTTTGGGGCTTATGAAGTTGCGATAAGAGATGCCTTTTTTATGCTTTTAAAAAGCGCCAGCTCCATTGTGTCAGCTGGCTGCAGTCAACTCTCGCGGTTTACTCTACTACAGGCGACTAACTATGCAATAGATTTTGTCTCTATATATTTCTCTAATGCTTTGTGAACATAAAAATACAATTTTGAAGAGCCTTAAGGGCAGTGTAATATTTCAATAGAATTTTAAACAACCGATGTAAAGGTAAACCAGCCACTCGATCGTAGAATAGATATCTGACAAGCGTAGACCGAGATTACCATTTCGTTTGCTCACCAGGAGTTTCGTCTTGGTCGCGAGACATCAACTGCTGGTGTCGTAACACAAAAATGGAGTGATATGTGGCTTGTTGATTTCAAGTAGAATGTCGTTAGCCTCGGCTGGTTTCACCATTTTGCGGACATCACCTCTTACGTTCCGCGAGAGTTGACTGTAGTGTCTCAACCGTCGCCATCTCGAGGATGGCTGCTGTGTAGGCTCCGTGCTATCTCTGATAGTTGATGTAATATGAGCGGGAGTGTGAGAATCTTCTGTAGGAGGTCGTCCTCTGGCTTGTTGGCTGGATTATCTGTCTCTTTACAGCTCAATTCTCCTTCTCCGGCTCGACCTTCTGCAGGTCATCCTTTCACATCCTCACCACAAACATCCGTGTACGGGTGTTCCGTATTTGCACGAATGGGTTAAGTGTATTTAATGTTTGGTAAACGAATTTTACTTCCTTCAGGCAATTACCTACAATCGCACATTAGTTGATTTCGTTTTTAGCCGAAATTGGGCACTCTTCCTTACCCATCTCACCCGATTGTAACGATTAACGACCATCACAGCGGTAGTTAAAGCTGGAGCTAAAGAAGCCATTTATAGTGCCAGCACTCACTTACGCTTCCAAAAAATGGATTTTGTTCGAAGGTGACGCAAGCCACGTTCAAGAGAAAGATGCTGAGACTTTGAAGAAACTTTGACCCAGTATGTGTGGATGGATTCGATAACCGAAAACGATAGCGTGGTTGCAATTCCGGATGAGCAAGCGAACGAACTACTTCCTTCAGGCACTCGCCTACAATCGCACGTTAGTTGATTTCGTCTCTTTGCCTCAACCAGGCACTCTCTTCCAAACCTTTTCCCCATCCACCTCACCCAATATAACGATTAACGATGACCCAGCGCACCCTGAACCGTAGCAGGTGTCCTGCGTACATTTGCGTACGATTAAGCAAATAAAAGAAGAAAAAGGAAAAGAAAATAACTAGACTGTAGGCTCTCGCGCTCCTCGTGCCCAGCACAGTTGCATAGCTGCATCCGGCCTTTTTACAACACACATACACACACAAACACGACTGCAAGCAGCAAAAGAAAAAGCAAATAAAACATGCATTTAGAAGCAGCCAGGCCAGATTCGGTCCAGGAATTAGGGCACCCAGTTGTTAGCGCGAGCTAGGGAAAGCGAAACAAGATATCGAGGAATAAGAGCGAAACAAAAAAGCAGAACAGCTTAAGGTGGCTGGACAGAGAACATCAATTTGGGGAAACACCGGAAACCGAAAGACGAAAGGATTGTGCAGCCTTGACTGTAGGGATAGTTGAATGAGAAAAGAAAAGCAGCCAATGGAATGGGAGCATTCGGCGGAAAAAAGGTAATAATCTCGTCGAATGCGCATTTGGCAATCTATGCAGTGCACTCGATACAACAACAACAAAAAATGAAGGAAAAACACTACACACACATCTAAGGCCGTTAGACGCAGGTCCTAGCTGATGTAGGGATACAGAAAAGAGCAAAAAAAAATGCAACAAAAAGTTTCTTGCGGTTCTCCACATTTCCCAAATGCGATTGTTTCACACACTTTACAATTATTCTTATCCGATGGCGTTTAAGAGTTGTATAAAAAACAAATCTAATGGCTAAAACGTGTTGTATGTTTCGTTATTTCATGCTTCTACTACATCCGAACCTTTGCGTGGGCTCCTTGGGCAGTCCTGCGAGGCATCGATGGGTTGTTTTTTGCATAGCATTCAAATACATCGAGCACATCCTGATAAGTCGTGAGCACGAAAGATGTAATCCGTTATCCTTTAACGGCCGCAATTTTTTGACGGATAGCTGGCGGTTCGCCGACTTAACGACGATTAGTTTGCTGTACTGCGGCACTTAACAGCTGCGTTCGAGGTGAGAGGCCATTTCAAACTCCGTAGATATTAGCTGCCAGGACATCATCGGGTTGTCGTTTCCTTTCTGGTGAAGCTGATGCAACATTCAATCTCCTGACGAACGCTGGCTCCTGGATTTGGCGTTCCGTCTATCAGCTGGCGTCCTGGCGAAGGGCAAGGTCAAGCTCACCACCCACCAGGACACCTTTCGCCCTGTTGCAGGACCCGACGTCGCACAGTATGCTCTCCCCCATTCAGCCCGCATGAACTCACCTGCATGAACACACCATCCGACGCATGAACACTACCCGACGAGAAGCATGCAACCCGAGCAGGATGAACACTGAACACGAGCATCCAGGATAACGGTCACGCATCAGCCACCGGTCGCTGTTGGCCATTTTTGGCGGCAGTTCTCTGGCAGAACGCGCGCCGTCAGGACACGCGAAACGACAAATAAGGGCAGCCTTCGAAACGGCGAACGTTTCACGTCGCGTGCGGGCGAACGCCTCGTGCAGATCCAGTGTCGTTTGATTTGGTGTGCCACATTGCGTGTGAGTGTGCGTGTGCGTGTCCTGTGACGATCGCCAGCATCCTGGCGCGATCGGGACACGTTTGCCGGCTCTATCAACCCCATTTCCGGTGTCCGGTCTGCCCCAAATTGCGGATTCTGATCAATCAAAAACAAAAAATCGACACTCAAATGCACTTCCCAGGACATGGGGAAATGACGGTCACAAGGGCCGGTCTGTAAGTTGCCTGCATCCTAGAAACTGAGCCAGGACATGTGCGGAACCTGGCGTGTGCTGTGTGTGGGCGTTCGCGTGTGCATCTGGTTGTTTCGTGTTTGTGGGTTGATGATTATTCCCGTCTGCAGCTGCAACCGAACTGCAAGGACGATTAAGGGAGCGACGTGTGCGCGTGAGTGCGTTGGTGTGCGCGAGTGCGCTTAAGGACGCGGGGTAAACGTGCGTGTTTGCAAGTGCTGAAGGTGAAGATATTTGTCGATGCGATGAACCGGAATTCGCGCTTTTTTTCCTTTTTTTCTCGAAGGGAGAAGGTGAAAAGTTCCACAAATTCTTCACTAAACTTCCGACTTCGGTGTGGAGTTTAAACCCGCTCGTTGTTTGCCGTTTTTTTTTCTTGTTGTTAATTTCAGTTTTGTTTTTCGATTCGTACGTTTTTTTCTCATCCCTCGAAACCTTACCATTTCCTTCCGGAAGGAGTGTGAATAAAAGCTCGACGGAGGGAAGCAAACATAAAAAGTGTGTAACGGAAAAAAAACTCAACCACACCGCACAGTTCGGGGCTTCATTCAAATAGTTCCGGTGGCGCACGTTCCGTGGCACATTCCCTGGCTGGGTGTTTTTCGCCATTTTCCCTCCGAAGCACGATTCCAGCCTGACGTTTTTCCAGCGGCGCAACACGGTGCAGCGTAAGTTTCAACCCCTATTTTTCAACCCCCACTTAGGGAAGGTCCGCGGGTTCTTTTTGAAGCTGAGCTTGAGAGCGCACCCGGATCTCGGTGCCACCGATCGCCCGGCGGGCCATTTTGTTGTTGCTTTGGGTTTTATGTTTTTTTTCCCATAGCCTCCTCTCACATCTCACATAAAGCGTCCACCTCAAAAGGCTCACGTATGGGGGCACGTAATCGATACTTGCCAGTCCCTTTTCAGGGTCAGGATTTGAAGGGTTCGTGGAAATAAAAAAATAAAAAATCACCGACCAAAAGCAACCCTTCTCCGCGTGGCACGGTTCTCTGTTCGGTGGGTTGCATTTCGCTGCTTTAATGACGTTTTGATAAGTCAGGCGTGTAGTTTTGCACTCGTTTTTCCGACCCAGCGGTTCTGCGATAATCGTACCACGAAGGGCACTCGCAGGTGACCGCCGGACCTGAGCTTTCTGGTACGTGTGCGCTTTCGAATTGCATTTTTATTTTTTTTTTCGCTTCTACCAGATAAATGATTTCCTTTTGTGTGCACTCGAAATTAGAAATTCCGAACCCAAATCAGGATCGACGGTTCCGGCCATCACGTATCCAGATTGGGGATTTGTGTTTCCGATAAGTCAGTTATTGGATTGTACTTGCTTTTTTTGCTGTTGAAAAATCCATTCATTTTGCCAACGGTTAGAAAAGTTTCTTTAGATAATAATCTCAAACGATGTCCACCTACTAATGTGTTTTAAATGAATTTGCAGTTACAACAGATCTAATAACATCATTGACTGTGAGAGCTTTTAGTGTTTTATTTGTCAATATATGGGATGGTTTTGATTGATTTTGTTCAGTGTTTAAGGATCATCTAATGAGATAATCTAATGAAAAATGTTAATATTAGTGTATTTTATTCCATTTAGCGTACATCGTATTGAAATTATTAATTTAAATTTTTATTTGAATCGCTTGTTATTATCAAGCTTATTGGATTGCAATATACTGATTATTAAGATTATACTCTTGTGATTATTAAAATTAGGTTTACAAGAGTTTATGCGTCGTTTTTTATAAGTTAATTTCATTTACGGATAATATGTGTGTCGTTTCGTTTTCAGCAAATGTGTTCTTTTCATTATTTGTTCTTAATAAATAAAAGTTACGACCACTTTTATGTAGTTTGATTATTTTTCGTATTCTTAATCGTAATAAATGAGCAAATACAATTTTGAAATTTTTACAACAATATTGTGTTTTTTTTTCTTTCGTATCATTATCTTTATTTAAATTATATCACAATCAAACTTTTTTGTTTAATTTAATGCATCGTTTTTCACAAATTCCAGCTTTATAAGTTTGTCTCATGAACTCATAATATATGAGCTCCTTCACTCTCATCAAATGTTTCATTTCCATTATCTGTTGCTCGTAAACAAATTAGCTTTTTATTATAGTTACGATCATAATTATTTCTACGTGGTTTTTTCTTATCTCGCACCCCCTCTAGCAGCTCGTTCATTTGCCCCTCTCAAGGAGCTGTTTTAAAAAATCTATTACCACGCTCTAGTGCTGCTGGACGCTCCAGCAAGAAGTCCTTGCAACCTTTCCGAGTCGCTCCTCGCCGCACTGGTTATCAAAGAAACGTAATTATCCCGTCGATGGTCCCGAAGCGCCGCCAGTCAGTGAAAAATGAATAAAAAAAAGAGAGGAAAAAGGGATAAAAATTGGTGCTTGGCTTTTCCCGCCTCCTGCATCTGCTCCCGCCTTGACCTGATGGTTCGTGGTTAATGAATTTCGCACCCGTGCGTAAACGGGGGTCAGGGTGGTGGGCGGAAATCGAAGGCGATTCGCAGGGCTTAGGAAAAATCACCAATATCGCCCACTCCAGCCATATCCCAACGCAAAGATGAGAAGGATTAAAATCAGCGTCTCAAATCTGCTGGATGCACTTTTTTCCCACCGTCTCGGCTTTACCCGGGGTGTTTTAGTTTTTCTGCGAGCCGCAGCAAGGACACCGTAGTGAGGGAAATGAAAAGCGAAGTAGGGGATAACTCTCTGTTTCCACACCAGGATGCACGAACCGGGCTTTTGATTGCTCAATGATGCTCGAAGCGCGAACGGCGTGGAATGTTAATAATGCGGGCCCCGCAAAAAGGGATCGCCCTTTTGGGTTGTTGCAAGGAAGATAGAACGTGTGTAGGGTTGCGAGTGGGTGGGAAAGTTTGTAGCAAGTTTTATTTATTTACTCCGTGCGCTTGGCCATTTACCGTTTTTTTTCTCGCCTCTTCAAAGATGGATCCGATTTTTCGCAACATTTGCCCTAAGAAAACTGAGCAGCACCCCTTCACACCAGACGGTGGGTTGCAACCCTTACACTCACCCCACTAGGGGTGGTGGGAAGTAGAAGAAAAAGAAAAAGGTGAAACAAAGTGAAAAAAGATAGAAACTACATTATCCTGCTGGAGGAGAAACAAAAACCGTTGAATGAAAGGATCCTGAGTCTTGATGGGTGGGATGTTGGCCCTGCTCGGGGAGGAAAACACTGAAATACTCATAATCCCGATCCGGGGCCCCGTTATCGGTGGAAAAACGTGGAAAAGTCCATGGATTTTCTTCGCCTCCCTTCGCCACCGTCACCGTCTTGTTCGATAATCTAATGGCACGGGCAAACGCGCCACGCTCGGGCTAGTTTTCCCCCCAACCCTCTGGGGTTCAGCTTCGTAAGTGCGTGTGTGTGTGTGTGTGTGGTTGATTTTTTTTATTTTTTCCATTTCCTTCACTTTCTACCGTTTTGCTGTTTCTGTGGGCTTGGGAGCACGATTTTGATCTAAAAGCATTCTCCATTGACCCTCTGGTGGACGCGACTGCAAGTGATCCCAATTTCTTCACCATCTCACACTCACCCTCTTCATCAGCCTCCTTCCACACCGTCCACACTCCAAAAAGGATTCGCCAATTGAGCAACTGGCCAACAAAATCCCCCATAGTTGATTACTCATTCCGTCGTAGTACACAAATGTGGATTTGAAGCAGTGAACGAGAGAAGAGGGGGTAGATGGGTGAGGGTATCGTAGTTTTTCCCGGCAGTCCCTTCCCGCTCCTGCCCCCCCCCCCCCACCCCGCACTCGGGTATCGCCAAGGGAGCGATGTCTGTTGAAATGCACGATTTCAACGCACCGATTCATTTGGCATTCCAATCACACACACATACATGGTGGAAGCACCCCTTCGGGAGGGGCCAGGATGCTTCCACCCTTCTGCCAACCCTGATTCAACTCTCTCCCCTCCCTGGGGCTGTGTCGGCGTGCGGCCACAAAATAGTGTCCATAAATACTAACCGATTTCTCTCACTCGACCAAGCGCTTAATCAATCAATTTGGATGCGACGCTTCGGGGAAAAGCTTCATGGCAGGGAGAGGCGGGGGGGGGGGGGGTTGGAGGGGAAAGGACGGGTCAAGTGTCATTCCCACTGGCGCACCGGGACCGATCCGGATTCGGTTCTGGGTCCGGTTTCCGGTTTCCTGGAGCGGGACCTCCCCTGATGGAAATAGCCCTTCGAATCCACTTTTTGCCCAGGAATGGGATGGGGATGGAAAAGTTAGAAGTGAGTTTGGGGGTTGGGAGAAGAAAATGAAATACTATTCCCATTGTTTCCGTATTTTATGGCGCCCGATTCGATTACCTCGCGTCGGTTCTGGTTGACTGGCGACTGGGGGCTTGCGGGAAAATGGGCGTCGGGCTTCCGAATGAGGAGGAGGGAATGAGAGGAGGGAAGGTTTCCGTTGACCAAGAGCCCGATCTGGCCGCAAGATTCAATCAGCGCTGGCCCGAACCCGGCACCGGGCCGGTAATTGCCGTCTTTTCTCCGAGCTTGCAGCCAATTCGCCAAAGGTTCTCGGTATTTTCCTTTTTTTTTTTCCACCAACGCCCCCCCCCAACCCAGCTCTTCCATTTTTCGATCTCCCCTCATTTTCGGGATGCACTTGAGCAGAAAGCAATAAATTAATCGAACGTCGCCATTGCACGGGCGGAAGTCGCCCTCGGTGCAGGTTTAAATCGCGTAGTGTACCTTTTGCGCCCGCTCGCAGGGCTGAGGAAAACCCGGGCGGACGGCGGGCTTAAGTAAATAGCAGTAGAGGGAGGTGGAAGGAAAAACACCGGAACGAGATCGTAAATGGATTTCCGCCATCAGAGGGCGCTTGGGCCCCTCGGCATCGAAAGAAGCCAGGGAGCGATCCCGTCCCATTAGCATGCACACACAGCTTTGACAGCTGTCACCGCGGCTTTCGGAGGGCTTGAGCGGAAATCCGGGATGAACCGTCGGTGGGAAAACGGGGAGAAGAGAGAAGAAGGAAGGGAAGGCTAGGAGCAACTGGTTGGCATCGTTTTTCTTGCGCGGATTTTTTCCCGGGATTATTTATGTAGTAAAATCTCTGATCGAAAAAAGGAAGAGATAAGGAAGCGTATACAGCGGAGAGTCTATTACTTTCTTGAACGTAACACATCCTTCTTATATTGCTATTGCTTTCTTTTCTCAGGGATACGAGCCAGTTGGTGTAGTCGAGATGGACTTATCTGAGGCGTTGTAAGGGCGATTCAAAGGGAGTCTTTTCTATCATTTTAATTACATCGGAGTGGCTAAAACTTGTTGCTCTCTACAATAAACTTGTTTATTTTTGGCTTAATTGAGGTTTATTACGTTTTGATTACCAAAACAGGTGTTGGAAAGTATTGTGTTTTTTTTTTCGTTCGTAAATCAGATCTAATTTGCAAAGCACATAATAATCATTAAGCTTGTGCGTGTTGACGATCGAGAGATAAAAACGAAAAAGCACCTTTGTGAAGAGAGGGAGGATTCGAACTCTCTCCCGGATGAGTAAAAACGGATCCCTTACGTCGAGCCATCTGCGCTACGAAGCCCTTCTTCGGTTGAGCAGGTAAATCGGACCTTTTTAGGTGACCCACTCCGCCAGAAGTATATCCACAAATTTATGATAACGACCACGAGCGGGTCCAAATCGGTCACGCGTGCCGATTTGCGGTTAATGTAAGCCATGTTCTATGATTAGAAGGGATGGCGCGCTCGGGCAATAGTGTGCGGGAACCGAATCACGAGAAAAAGAGGGAAAAAAGCAATCCATTCCAATCGCTCTACTTCAGCGGTGGGATTGAAATAAAATGTAACACGAAAAGTAACGCAAAAAAAAAATATCCACGCCGTTTTTTCTTTCACCCGTCCAGACTTGCAGCTGCCCGAATGTTCCGAATTTCACCCGCAATGGCTCGGCAACCCGAGCGTCAGTCGTGCGCTTCGCAGTAGTTAGGTTTTCCGGGAAAATCTTCCAGCCCGTGGTTCGCGATGGCGCACGCTGAGTGGCGGAAAATTGGCAATAAATTACCAGTGTCACCGTCGGGAGGGCGTGCGAGTGTGAAATGTTTTCATTACGCCGTCGCGTCCTGCACGGGGAGGTATTTTCCCGCGCGGTGGGAAATGTTCGGCGGCTCGTAACCGAAAACTTACTCGCAATTAATTAGACTCGCAACGGTTCGCCGGTGTCGCGGTGCGAATGAATATCAAATGAACGAAAGCGGGTGGGATGAGCTCATTTAAGGACGATTAGTAGCCAGCGGCCAGTTGTTGGGGCGTGAAACTGCATGCTCACGAGTTTTGGAATTTGGAAAGCGTCACCATCGTCCAGAAATGGCTGCCTGAACTGGCCCAAGGGTGTTTTTGCTCACTTTGGACGCCATTTTGTAGCGGATGGAAGGAAATATGTAACATAACCCACTAACCTGCCCGCGACTGATACTTTCCAATTTCGCCACCCTGATGGGGCCTGTAAGGCACGTCCTAAACCACAACACAATCCCCAGCATCGCCGGATTCCGGAAGCCGGAAGCCACGCTAAAGGGCACCTTTCGCCCTTTCCCTGACCGGACGTGGCGTAAGCGGAAGTTTATGTTTCACATTTGCATGCCTGTCAGCGGAACTGGTGGAGGATTTTTTTTTAGGCCAGCATAAATTACGGGCCTGCGCTTGCCTTGAGCGGGCTTTCCGGGCGAAAAATCGCTGCACTGCGCCCGCTGCACTACCAGACAGTACGAAGGGGCTTCCGGTGTGGAGCGCGAGAGCCCGACAAAACTGCGCGACATCGTAACTAATGCAAGTGACCCTGAAATCCGGGCACGCCGAGGCCGCACCGGAAGCATAAATTTTGGGGAAAAGCGCGGAAAAAGTGCGCGGGAAAAAGCGGACGAAACATCCCGAAATGTGCGGAAAAACTTTCGTTTTGACACCAGCCGTCGATTCGGCGACCGGCGGCACTGGAACGCGTTTTGCTTTTGAGTGGAGTTGAAGAGGCACAATCCGCTCAAGGACACGCTCGCAAATTCCCTCTGGGCTTTGGTTCCCAGCGCCAGTTTGTCTCCTTCTTGCCGTATGGAGGTTGATCTGGACCACCTAGACACAGTGGGATTTGGAATTGGTCACGAACACAAACGTTCGAGTGAAATCCCTTTTGGTCCCGGCCATCTATTCACGTTTGTTTGGCAGAACTAAGCGGAAGTCCAAAAAACCCTTGGTGATCTTCATCGTTTAGCTCATGCAAGCTCAACTCGCTTGGTGTCTTTTACGAATTCCAAAAATTGTGCACAATGTCCGGAAGTGTTCTGATCAGCGTTGCCCGTATATAATCAAGATCTCTGGTTCCATCGCACGGGCGCTTTCTTTATGGGCACGTTTGAAGCACTTTCGAGACACACTGCGAGAAGTCTATTCAACTTTCGGTGGCAGTCTCCAGATTCAATCCGACGCCACTCTGCAACCAGCCCGGAGAGGGTTTGGCTATTCGTTTTAGCAAAGAAATGAAAGTTTTTGTGGAGGCAAAATAAAAAAAGAACTCGAAAAAGAACTCCCTCGCCACGTAGCGCCTTTTTCCGAGCGACTCCAACTGGAAAGTAAGTAGTTCCACCTATCGCCGGTTCGAGTGGGGTGTTCATTTCTTTTTTTTTTTCTTGCATCAGCTTTCACCGTCGTTCTCCAGAGTATTAAGTGGAGAGGCTATTCGATCACACGATACTGCGGCAAAACGGGTCACACCGGGTATATCCTTTTTGGTGCCTACATCCTTGTGTATGTGTGTGTGTGTGTGGATGAGACTCCTTTTCACTTATCCCGGCTTGGGTGTCCACGCCTTCTCGATCCGTATCTCAGGAAGTTCGCACATTCACCCGTTTCGTTTAGATCCAATTAACTTTCGCTTCCTTTTCGGTTAGCTCGCCCCGTTCGCTCTGTGATTGTGATGGCGTTGACGACACGAAAAACTATTCGCCTACCGCTCCGGGGGCAGGGCGGTAAATTTATCTCCATCTAAACATTTCCATTTTGCACGTAACGAACCAAAACCGAGCAGTACACACGGCACAGTCGGCGTACAATCTGTCTTTAATTAACGCTCCCTAAAGCGCACCCGAGAGCGCGGATCCTGCTTGCATCTTGCGGTGGTGGCTTCGAACAAGCCTCAAACAAGCCTCGAACAAGCCTCGAACAGGCAGCAAAACGGAAGAAGCGACTTGGGAGGGATCGGACGCGTGTTTTATTCGCCGTTTGGAGCCAATTTTATCCAATGATTGAATAAGTTGCTTGTGCATTGTAATTGAATTGGTTTTTGCGCTAATTGGCTCCGACCAGTTGATCCTTAGCTGAAGCGAGAGAGAGAGAGAGAGAGAGCGTGGGAGAAGAACAAACACACACACAGCCAGCTAAGCACTTATGACTTTTAGGGGTAACAAATCTCAACCCCTCGATTCGTATCGCTTGTGAAGGCGTGCTTCTTCTCGGGCTATCTTTTGTAAAAAGTACCCGGATCAGGACACGCGTGGAATATTTAATACAGAAAGAGGGCGCGTTCATCCCAAACTCCCGAACCCTACTGCGTTGCCTCGCTGAAGCGCGGCTCGCAATTGAGAGACATAAATTATTCCTCTCATTAAGCGTGCCGCCTCGGTCTACTTCGCCGCGTTCAATACTAACGCCAGCGAATCAATGCGGATGAATGGAGAAAACTTTTGCTTCCGATTACGGGGCGAATTCAATCATAATTGACCGGCCCGCCAATCTTTCGAAGCGGAAGTTTTTGCGCCATCCGCTGGAGCACTGGGGGCATGTTTGCTGAACAATCTGTGCTTGAGCTGAAGTAGCCGGCTCCAGCTAGCAGTGTGCGTCGCTAACAAATCGCCCAATCGTCCCATCCGTTTGGCGTTTGGTGAAGTGAAGCGCTCAGTAAGTCGTCGCCAGTTTGCTTCTGTTCAAATTCTCCGTTCGAACGGTCATGATGCAGCCTGGACGTTGCTTGAAGTAGCGAATATTGGCATTCACTCCAGCACGCATCTATTAGCGAATGCGACTAGGACACGACTGGCACGTGATTGAGGGGAGGATACTCAAGAAAGAAAAAAAAAGAACATTCTATTGAGCTTCAGAAAATTCTATTTCAATCATCGCTTTGTTTACGAACTTTGAAATGGTAAAAAGAAAAGGAACACCCACGCAAAGATGGCCCCACGTTAGTGCGGGGTTTGTGTCAATGTTCACACTTCTTCGAGGACGCAAAGAAACAATTCAGTTGTTTTATATATTTGCAGCTTCTTGTTTTTTTGTTGTGCAAGTGCTCTTAGACACGAACCTGGCGGGGAAATGCTACGTCAAATTTATCCGCCGTAATCTTGCTGGTACTGATGTAAAATTAATATTTTCTGTTTTTGACAATCATCCATCGCGCAATTTCCCATCGTGCACCGTCAGCGAATTTCTGTGACGTTGCAGAAGAAAGTAGAAAAAACAAAAAAAAAATAGATGGGAAAGGAAAAACAGGCACAGAGTGAAAACTTTAAGCGAACGTGGCCGAGCAGAGTACTTTGCGTTCGAGCAGTGCTAGGTCATTGCATACATTTAGACCAATGCCGGTTGCTCGAGTGGCCTGGGACGATAGCAGAACGTGACGTGAGTGGTTTAGCGAGGTTAAAACCCTCCGGCATGGGTAGGCTGAGAAGCAAGAGGGCTTTATATTTGTGTGCACGCCTCGAGGAAAACTATTCCGGGGAGCGCTTTTTCGGCCGTCAGCGGGTCAGTCACATTTCCGGGCCCAAGTGCTCGAAAGCCAACGGGTACGCGCGAATCGTGGCGCACCCATAATGAGTTCACTTATTCCCCACCTACTGACCGGTGCCACGGTGGCATCTTTCCCCATCACCCGGCAGAAGGAAAGCGAATTTTCCAGCACGAATCGAGCGAAATGTCACATAAATAATGGCCCCGATTGTTGGCTGGTTTGGCTGGAAGTTTGTTGGGTGTTGGTCGCTTTTTTTTTAGCGCTGTATTCCCTGGCAAAAGTGCATCCGGGATGGGTGCCTCCGGTGAAATGAATATTGATGGTGCGCTGAGCCTGGAAATTAAAACGTAAACCCAATCACCGCACCTGGCCAATAATTTAATGTATGACTAATTTAGCGTCCCGGGGAACGCTTTAATGGCTTCCGCGAATGCATCATCGCGGATGCATCCAGCGGCCGGTTTTCATCCCATTAATTATTATTCGCTATTATGTGAGATTTTTCCGCGCTCCCCCGGTGGCCATTTCATCACTTCGATCCCATACCACGGAGCAGGCCGAAATTCAATCAATTGGATCGGACAGTAACGAAGCCGAGGCTTCGCCCATTAAAACCCCTCCCGGTGTGAGTTTCCTTTCTAATTGATCGCGCGTGTAATGCCTGTCAGCGAGGACCACGGCGGTGAGTGGCCTGCGAAAATGAAATTGACCCTCGCTGGTGGTTCTGCACGCCGGGAAAAGCCTGCCCTTCCGTGGGGGCCCTTCTTTTTTTTTGCCAAACCATGCCCTCGTCGTTTACCCGCCGGCTTCTTGATTGTGATTGATGTTGCGTTGGCGTCCGGGTACGCAATCGGCGCGATTAGGTTTAGGTTCCCGCGTTCGGGGTATCGATCCCGTGCCCGAACGCGGCATTGATCAAACACCGGCTAATGCGCACCTACGCCGGTCTGACCAAACACCGAACCGGCGGGATGATCCGTCTTGTTGTCAGTATGTTTGATTTGCCCAACGATTGATACGATGTGCGCGATCGAGGGTCGAGAGCATGCTTTTTATACACACTTAACACCATCACCGCATCTGGTGGCTCCGTGGCCGAGCGGGTAAAGTGTGACGGCGTTTTAATACGACGACGACTGAAAGGAGGAAAGAGAGTGTTGAAGCGTTACTCGAGTTCGAATCCCAGTTGATGGCAAATGCGTGTGCCCTTCCCACAAATCTGCGTAAGCTTTTTTGTGTTGTGTTTGTGTATTTGTTACGGTTTCTTTCGCAATCCCCGAATCCCACGCAGAGGAGATCCCTTACTGAAGTACGACTTCTTCCCGTGGGAGTGTATTAGTAGACGGAAAAAACCGAGAGGGTATGAGAAGGCCACTTACGAATTCTTCCTAATGATGATAAAAAGAGAACTCAACTCCCTCGTGGCACCGAAATCAATTGAAGGGGGTGAATCCATCTCCCCATCGCGACTTCTTCCTATTTTTTATGTGTCTCGTATAATGCGGCTCTTTCTTCGAAACCAGCGTACTGTTAGCGTTTTTATTTCTGCTCAATCACGGCGCCGCTAGTTCGATCTAATCCCACCACCGGATCTCGGCGGGCGGCGAAAGGACAACCATGGGAAGGGTTTCGGTAATCGAGGTCAGGTTTTACGAACAAATAAAACCCACACACACACACACACACACCAACAAGATGGCGGCTTAGCAGAAGTAGACGAAGGCAGAAGAAGGGGAAAAAAAAACAGAAGTAAAACGAAGTACATCAGCGCTAACATCCCAACCGATGGGCCCTCTGTATCTATTCTCTTATTCTTTTCTGTTTTTTTTTTTGGCTCGCTTGTTCCGGATCCTTGCACCCTTGCCGCCAACCGCACGCTCCGTGCTCTATTGTTATTTGGCAAAATTGCTCAATGAATAAATAACGATGGTAATTTGTGTGGAGCGGTAACGCGGACGCACCGCTTCTAGGTCCTTCCGGCCGCTGGACCGTGAACGGCTTACATAAGGAGTCTGCGGGAGGGGGGGGGGGGGCTATTTTAAACACCAAACCCCGTGCGGCAAAAGAACGAAACGCCAAGCACACACAAACTTACATAGAAACAGGCACGGAAGGGCTCGCAGGTCGGACGGGAAAAGCGACTATATTTAAAGATGAAAGGCAGCATAATTTTGTATGTAACTGCCGGCAGCTGCCGCCGCCGCTTGGTGGCTGATGAACAGGTTCACACTCAATTGATTATCGACATGAAACGGGGCGAACCACCTCCTCGCTTCCCCTCCTTCTGGCCTTTAGCCCTGCCCCTTCGCGGGGTGTTTTTCCTCCCTTACGCGTAGGGTTTGGGGCGGAATCGCACGCCCAGGTGAACGAAGCATCGACCCCGACGGGCTTCCATGTTGGAAAGGGGAGGATGGAAGTCGGTGGGAGAAGGAATGAGCGGGGGAGGGAGGGTAGCAGGGCCTTTCGGGGGAGCAGATTTAGCTAAAAATATAATGATAATTAAATAATCGCCCGTTTGAGTCGCTGCGTTTCCCAGCGGCCCTACCGGGGAAACGAAGCTGGGGGTGGAGTGGGAAAACCAATGGAACTGGAAGAAGGGTGAGAAAGAGAGGGAGTGGGGGGTGGAAGCTCTCTGCATTTTCTTTAACCAGCCCACAAAGCGCCAGCCAAGGATGCGCTGCCTCACGTTTTTCTTTTTCCACGTTCCCTTTGGTTCGCTTAAAGGGTGGAAACTTTTCTAGCCTCCTTGCGGCCCCCACTACCCCCTCTCTTCCCCGCTTCACCCACAAAACCACCATGATTTATGTCGCCTACCCCCGCCTCACCCCATCGAGCGCCTTAAAGCGGCACGAGCTTAAGCCTTTGATCGGTTGGGAAAACCCGAAGGGTTTCCGTGGCGGTGGCGCATCGCTTTCGGCTCGATTTTCCGACAGTTTTCCCATTACTAGCTCGCGGTGGAGGGCGCCCGCACGGCTGGCTGCTGGTTGTTGCGGAATGTTCGCGCGATGTTTAAGGGCGAGATGTTTCTTTGCCGTCCGTTGTCGCGCGATAGTTTGCCATTTGGAACGTGCCGATGTTTGGCACTTCGGCAGAGTGTCCTGCTTTTTCAGGGTGAAAGTTTTCCCGTGTGGGATTTTTTGCTCGCTTTTCTTCTTTCTTTTTTTTTTCTTCGCTATGAGTGGAGAACTTTGTCGAAAGTTTTCTATCAATTTCTGGTGCTTCTTTATTTTTTGATTTTCTTTTTGCGTCTGAAACTGTCTGATTTAATGCGATGTTATCTGTTTTTCTTTTTCATTCATTTGCTCGCTTTGTTTTGTTGTTAGTCGCATTATATTCAGTTTTTATCATATTTTTCAGTTCCATTTATATTTTGTGCAAAGGTTTATGCTCTATTTTGTTACGATTGGATTTTTAATTTTGATGGTATCATTTTGCACTTATATTCTCTTCTGTTTTATTTTCTTTGATATATTGCTTTTATGTTACATGCTTCTTGCTTAACTTCTTTTATGCTTGAAGCATTCCCATTGGGTCTGTCGTTTGCAAACTTTATCACGGTCCCACACGGGTTTACTTTTGATTTCCCAAACTTTCCCGATAAGCGTTCAGCCCCCTACCGGTTCGCTTTTCGCCAATCCATTACGATTTCGCTACAGCTCCATGCGTAGAGCCGTTTAATCGGCTGCCAATCCGCAAAAACAAAAAAAAACAAAGCAATCGAATCCGGGCCGGAAGCGATCCCATAAAAAAAAGATGAAAATCTCGCCCAAAGGCAAGCGTTTAAAGCAGGAGCGGAAAAACGCCTGTGAGCGGGAAAAACAAATTCGCCCAAAACCTTGTTTGGGTTCGGGTTCGTTTGACGCGTTTCGCTATCGGATGTGCCGCCTATTTTTTGGTTTAGTGCTTGATTCCTGCGTTCTTTCTTTCCCTCAGTGCCCTTCCTGTAACAATTACCTCTCTCTCTCCCCCCCCCCCTCCCCATCGCTCCCCCCCACATCCAGGGAAAACCGTAGGAGCGCGCATAGTTTGTCGCGATTCGAGTTGGGCGATAAAGCTGTCAAACGCCAACGTCCGACTACTGCTCCTCTTCCTTCTCTCCTTCTTCGATTTCCCCCCATCCCCCCTCTCTTCTTTCCTCATGAGTCACTGGCAGAAGTTAAAATGAGCTATTGGGCATTACACATAATTTACTATCGAGCGGGGAGTTTGGCAATCGCGTTATGATGGCCCGAAGGAGGGTTGCACGCATACCACGGTGATATGCTCACGCTGCAGCCAATCTAGCCGATACGACCAAGGCGGGGAGGGGTGAATGGGTAGGGCATTCACCCTTCGCACGCCCTGAAACAAAAAGGAAAGGGAAATTTGTCGCTTTTGAAGCGCGACGCGCTTTTTCCTTTCTTCGCCCGTCACGCTAGCCTGCCAAAGCCGATGCGCGTGTGTGTTTGTGTGTGTGTGTGTGTGAGTTTGGGTTTAACTTCTCTCTCTTCCCTCCCTCCCTCTCCCTCACTCTGGTCACTCTACCACCACCAAACCCCAACGCAGGGCTCTCGGTCACCGGGCAAAAGTGACAAATTATTCAATATATTCGGGGCCGAGATTTTCCACACCCCAGCCTGGGTGGCCGGTCCCACGGTTTCGTTCTTTCGTGTGGTTTCCCAGCCACCCCCTCCCCCCCCCCCCACGCCCGCTTTCCACACCTCTCTACCCGGTGAACTCGGGTGGCGTAAGCCGGGCAATAAAATTTGTAAGCAAAACTAAATGGAATGTAAAACCGGTCGAGTGTAAACCACTGAATAAGAGAGCTTCGAAAATTTGTTTTATGACGTGAACGGTCGCCCGCTTTTCCGGAGCTTGCGTAGGATGAAGAGAGGAGAAGAGGGGGAGGGGGAGGGAGAAGCAGCGGGGTAGAGGTGCAGACGAATTGCGAAGCCATGGTAGTTGGTAGGGAAACCGGTTCGGCCGGAAAAGCACGCCGTCTCGCGGCCCTTCAGGATAGAGGAGTTTCGAGGAGATTTGTTTTAGGTGGTGCTTCTTCCTCTTCATGTCTACTAGCTTTTCAACCCTCCCCCCTCCTCTCTCTCTCTCTCTCTCTCTCTCTCTCTCTAGCCCCTTTTTGCTTCTTGTTTTGCGTTCTTTCATGCTCACGCTCCCGGGAGAGCCCGCAATGAGAAATTCGATTTAATTTCGTCTCTCTGATTGGGATGATTTAAAAACGAATTTGCCAAGGGGCCTGACTACGGTTTGGGAAACCACGTGTGTGTGTGTGTGTGCGCAGACGGCAAGACGTCAGGTTTCATCCTGCGGCCCAGCGAAGGGAAGGAATGTGAAACAAACCGAAGCAAATCCAAACTTAGAATACACAATCGGGCCCGGAGCCGTTCCACGGTTCGCACGTTGGAAAATTCCCCCGCCGAAGGGGTTGCCTAGGGAGGTGCCCTTCGATTGAAGAGGAAGCGAGTGTAAAGGGTGGAAGTGATGTATACCAAATCATTTGTGCATACACGCCGTAGCCCCAGAGCACCCGTTTGCTCTTCGTTTTGCCACCCGAAGGGACGATATGGAAATGCAGATTCATGCAAACGAGTCCCTTTTTCAGGGGACGCGACCAATGCCGGGTGGAGGGAGTGGGAGGAGAAAGAACGGGGACGGGAAAACATGTTGGTTTTCGAATTTCGTGCAAACAAACGGGTCCAAGAGCCCGAGCACCAGCCAAGAGCCAAGCCCAAGCTGTTGCGAGGATCGAGCAAGCTTTCCGTTTATCTTGACGTGGAGCTATTTTTTTTTGCGTTCTTGCTCCTTTTCGACGTCCCAACCGGACGGTTGGTGGAAAAGCGCACTGGAAAACCCCCCCCCCCCCCCGCGCCGGTGGCCAGCAATACCGGCAAGAACAATCAAACATCGGGCCAGCGTTCGCTTGCAAGCACGTTTTGCACAGCGTGTTTTTTTTTCTACGTTTTTTTGTTGTTTGGATTTTGTTTTGGAAATTTAATTTCTCCTGCCGTTCGGTTTGTAACGCTGCACTGCACCGGCTTGCAGCACCTGCCAGTGCAGCTGTAACGGGGCTGGAAAAATGGTCAAATAATGCTAACTCTTAATTAGCTTCGCCCCGTTCGGGCCCGAGTAGCCTTTTCAGGTTGCGTCATTTACAGGCCGGATCGGTTCGAATCGGCCAACTTTTCCCTCACGAGCGCGCTTTTCCGTAATGGACTCTTGACTGTGATGTTTATGCGTGTGTGTGTGTGTGTGTGTGTGTGGCCTGTTTGGTGGCTTCTTAATCTTGCCCACAGCCATGGGAGGAATTTTTCATCCCCTCATCCGGCGCCTAAATGTAGGCACACTGCACGTAATCTGTTCTCACCCATCCAGAAGAGTGGCGAACTCGCGCTGGGAAGCCGAATTCCACCGCAAGTGGAGGAAATCGGTGGCGAACGGTTTTTATTGAGCGAAATAAGACCCAGAATCCCAGTGAAAATGGCGCACCACGCCATCGGCGGTGGCTGGGTGAGAGTTAACTTACAAAAAAAAGGGGGCCCACAGGGCGGCTGTGACGGGAGTAACGAATAACCTACGGCTAGCCACGAAATCAACATTATCCTCTGACGAATGTAATCCTCTCGGGTACCGGGCTCATCCACCGATTGAGCACGGCCAGTCTCTGCCACCGCAACTCACAGCGTGCGCGCGCGCGCGCGCTCTGCGTCTGTTTATTTATAACCTCATTTATTAAATTTTCCCCGAGGAACTCGTTACTCCCCGGGCTGGTTTTGCCCATGGAAGGGGGGGGGGGGGTGGAGTGGCCATCCTGACCCCGCACACCGACGCGCATGAATGAACAGGACGGTGCAGTGAGCCGGAAAGCGAACCAAAGAAAATCCCCATTCGAAGGCGACCTCGAAAAAGGGAGCGAATGCGTGCCGAGCCCACGGGGTTAAGGAGGGCGAGGGAGGGGGGGGGGGAGGAAAGTAAGGGAGAGGGGAGCATATAAATGGAATGGATTAGAATGTGACCGGAGGCTAGCAGGCCCCGAGGCAAGCGACCTTTCCGGACGGGCATGACGGATGCTAGCGACGCTTGCACGCTGCCGTGCGTTTTGCATACCGTTAGGCGCCACCTCGTTTGTGCCGTCCGCGGCGTTATTTGTCATTAAACGCTTCCGGCGGTGGCGTTATTCCGGTTCAGGCCACATTGTCTCCTTTGTCCTTAGGCGGAGGGGTAGGGAATCGTGCGTGAGTTTTCGCAGTAACAACAAGACGAAGAAGGAGAAGAAAAAACACGCTGCGTAAAATCTCGAACTGGAAGCAACGACGACAAAAAAACCAACAAAAAAAAAATAACTGATAATCACACATCTAATCAGATAAAGTGCCGGTCCACGCGTCACGTTGTGTTCCTGGCGCGATTGGTGTTAGTCCCGGCGGGATCGAACCCGGATGTCACGCTTTCACTGGTGCTGGTAACAGCGTACGTCCGGTCGGTTGAAATGGCGTGTTTTAAGACCCATGAACGGTTCAATCATCACGCATGCTGGTTCTCGTTTCGATGTGTTTTTTTTTTCTTTCGGTAACACCCCGCAGCTGGTACGGCAGGTGGGAAAATCCCCCCTCCCCCCAAACTCTAGCCGGCTTTTTTTTCTTCTTGCTGATGCAGAACGTAACCACACGCACGTTGGAAAAGGCCTCTAACAGACTTTTGCTGAATCTGCAGCTAATGGGCCCCCTTCTCGAGAAAACGGATGCGGAACCGATCGTTCGAGAAAAGCTAAAGAAAAATCGCCCCACCCAAGTTCGATAGCTCGGTGTCATTTGCTCCGCACGACGGCCCAAGCGCTTGGTGACGTCACACGCGAGGGAAAGTTTTTGTTTTTCGTGGTGACGTCTAATGAGCTGGATCGGGCTGGAACCCCGTCAAGGCTGCTGGCAGCGACGGTTGCCGATCACCAGCGTTGTATGAGGAAGGTTCAGCGGCAGACGCTGGGCAGGGGTGGTTGGCTTTCATCATTAAAGCATCCACGAGGGATTCACCCCCCCCCCTCTCTCCTAGTGGGCGTTTCGTCCTTTTTTTTCCCCTCCTCCAACGCCGTTGTGGGGAAGCCACAAACGAAACAAAAGGACGCACCACAAAATGGTGAAGAGCCAACCGAGCCAACCCCGTCGGCGGTGGGTAGAAAATGCGCCGAAGAGCAAGAAGAAAACGAAGACACTGATGAGGTAGAAAATGTATACATGTATTGGAAGCTTCGTGCCAGCGGGAAGCGATCTGCTCGCGCCGAACCGCGAAATGTCTTTTGCGCCATTGCCGTGACACCGGAAGCGGCTCGAATTGGACCACCCACTGAGCAGAGGGCAGAGGGGAAGGGGGGGGGGGTGGTTGTTTTGTTTTGCTCCCAGAAGGGGGCTGGAATGCGCGAGTGGTGAAAGAAACCGCTGAAAGAGAGGGAAAACCGAGAAAATTCATGCAAACCGCTGCACCGCGAGTTTACGCAGGGACACTCATCTTCAAGCTTTGTGTGAGTGGGCATGTGGCTTCTTCTTCTTCTTCTTGTTTTTTGTTGGTGTTGTTGCTATTTCGCCCGTGCCTGCACTCGACTTTAAAGCGCATCGGGACGACTTTTCACCCCTCGTGCCGTTCGTTGACGCGGTGTGGCGTTGTTTTATTTTCTACTTTCCACCCCCGTCAGCATCTTTTCATCGCGCACAGGGTGATGGAGAGGGAGTGGGAGGGGGTAGGGGGTGGAGGAAAAGGGGCACCCGATGGGTTTCTTTTTCTGTTTACTTCAAGTAGGTCTGCTGCAGTCTTTCATTTTGATGAGAAATTCCCTGCTTTTCAAGCTTCATTTTTTTTTTCACCGACTCGCTTTCCTTTCTTCTGGATGCAAAATCACACACACACACACACACGTGCGTTTCTCTTGATGTACACCCGACACGTGGCACAAAGAGAGCTCCGTTTTCCTCCACACAGGCGCCCACCCGGATACTCCTTATCCCTTTTCCTTCCGTGTGCACTTTGAAGCGATTATGACCTAATTCCGGACCCCACGAGCAAGCAACGGTACGATCGTTCGGTGTTAGGGGCTCGCGCTAGGGTTAGAGATACGTGCACGGGAAACGAAAGGAGAAGATTATTTCGGAAGCGACCACCGAGCGAGACCCCGTGGCATCAACGGTAAATAATTTTTCCGTACCAAGCGAACCGTCGAAAGGCGCTGGATGGTGCATATTTGCACTCACGCGGATAACGTTGCTGCTTCCGGTGACAGCGGTGGTTTTGGGGTATGGGAGAGCTGGCTTTGGTGTAAGTGGTGAAGGGACATGGGACCGCCTTGATTCGAAATGGCTGAGTTCGCAATCGAGGCGACATTTGCTCGCGTGAAAGCTGCGGCCATTGTCCTTCTTGAGAACTCCACCCCCTCCCAAAAGGAGTCAGTGGACGGGGCAATGAAAGTGGCGAGGGGGGTGGGGGGTCTTAATTTGACAGGACAACACACACACGCGCGCACACACACACCTTCGGTGATTTATTTTGCCACATTAGAAGCGTTGGTTGAAGCTCAACTTCGGCGTGCTTCAGTCGAAAGGGGGTTGACATTTTGTTGGTGTTGGTGTTGTTTTTTTTCTCTCCACAGGTGAGACACAAATAGTGCGTCTTCTTGTCAGCTCCACACATCCTCAGTTCCACCCCTCTACCAAAGGGTCCTGACACCACACATCCAGGGGGCCCATTTCGTCGGCTACGTATGACAAATTACTGCTTGTTTTCTTTTTCCTCTCCATTTGTGCCGTAATTTTCCACCCACACATCGCGGGTGACTGGTCGTTAATGGGCGATGGGTCTTTCAGGGGGGGGGGGGGGGTGGTGAAGGAGGGGGGGGGAGGGGGAAGAGGGTCAGACGCAGCGACGTGGAAGCAAACGGCCGGAAGAAGCTTTGATGTTGCCTACCTAGAACGTGTGGTCCTACCCCTTGTTCGGCATGACTATCTACACACACCCACACCCACACCCACACACACACACTCTCTCTCTCTCTCTTGGATGTGCTCTCTGTCGCGATTCACCCTTAGGCATTTATTAATAGCCTTCGCGAGCCAAACCTCACGGACTGGCCTCACGAAGGTTGCTGCGGCCACGTGTAGAGGACGGCAATTTCACAGCAGAGTTGGTGTTGGTGGCAGCTCAGTGGCACGGTGCAGTGGTGCAAGCGGTTTGTGTGGTTGCAGGACGAAAAGCAGGGGTTGTAATCGCTCGAGTGAGCCGATCCTGAGCCGGGGCTCGATGGAAACCATTCGCTTCACTTTACGCCGAGATTCCCGGTTTCCCCGATGGATCCTTTCCGGGGTATCGATTTTGTTGCGGAGGCAGGGGAGGGGGGGGGCATCATCCCCATCCTCACTAAACCACCCCTCCCCCTCCTTCCTCCAAAGAACCAACACGCCTCGAGCGGTTCTCCTCGGTATCGATTTCAATCTGGGACGCATTCAATCGGAACGAGCCAATCGAGCCGCCGAGGCCTTGGTCGTTGGTCCTGGCCCGAGGTTTCCTGGCCCGAAGGGTCCTGGTGCGATGGTACCCGCAAGCTGCAACTAATTATCGAGCCTGAGCACGGGAGCAACCCAGGACTTGAGCCAGACGATGGATCGAGTGGCAATTAACCTAGCCTGCTGCCTGGACGCTCGCGGCTATCAGCTGTTTCCCCCGTACCTGCCGGAGCGATTATGGATCGGTGGGTTTGGAGAGTGGTGGATGGGAACGAGGGGAGGGGGGGAAGGGAGAGCGAGGGCAATAAGGTAGGAGGGTGATATCAAGCCGAACAGTCGAGTTGCTTGCCGGCGAAGCGTCGAACCGGCGTACACGTGTGTGTCCGGAAGCTGAAGCCTGGTTTCGCTTCCGCTTCCGCTTCCGCTTCCGGTGAAGGCGGCCTCTTTGAAGATGTTAATTGTGGGCGAGCAAAAATTACTGCAGTGAGAAAAGCATTGGTTGCAGCAGTGCAACAGTGCTCGAAATGCCACGCCAAAACCACGCCACGGCCCAGGGTCGGGCGCTAAAGCGAGCTAATATTTGCAGGGATTCTTTATTTTTCACCCTCCATTGGCGCTTCGTATGGAAGTTTTAATTGATAAACTTTGCAGCGAATGTGTCTGTCATGCCTGTTGCCTGTTGCCCAGCGAACGCCGCAACGTAGCACGTAGAATGACATTGTCCCAACCACCGACCGTCAGGGATTACTCACGAAAATGGGGCGATTCTCGCAAAACCGAGCAGTTATTGTTTTCTTCGCCTTTCGCCTCACACCGGCAGTCGGCAGTCGGCAGCCGGCAGCTAGGCAAAGAATACACCTTGCCTTCGACCGCTGTAAGGGTTTAATTAACAAACTTCAAACAGCGTTTCCCGAGCGTTCCCTCTTTCCAACCTGCCGGTCGCCGTTTCAACCTGATGCATTCCGCCACGGTTAACACATTTCCGCTAGCCTGAGTGGCCGATAGTTCCGAGTTTCGATGCCGCGCCGGGGTGAAATTTCCCGGAAAGTTTTCCACCCCGAGCTGGGGCTGCGTTTGACGCGGTCTTGATGCTTTTGTTGAGTAAACAAGAGCGATGCGGATGGACGCGACTTAAGCAAACGGGTGTTTTGTCTCGGCCCGGAGCTGCTCCTGTTGGAACCAAAGAAAAAAAGGGCGTTCATTTGGGTGGCCCTTTCGTGTGCCCCGTTTTTTTGTTGTTGCTCTTTCTTTTGCTTTGGCTTTGGCTTCTCAGGTAGATCACTGGCACTGTCACGCGAGCCACTCTTCCTCGGGAGGATCAAAGCGAAAACTGCATCCAAAACGCTGCGGGTAAACCGATTACCGCGAAAAGCCCCTTTTCCGGCCGGTGAAAAGGGCGAACCCTTGCCGCACGGGCATTAGCGGTACGAGATGCGCCCAAAGCATCCCGCTTTTCCGCTTTTCCGAGGCCCTCAAGAGTGTGTAAGTGTGCGTATGTGGGTGATGTTTTGTTTGTTTCTCCCAATACCAATACCGTCCGGGTACGCCGGAAGGGTGGGCGAGGGTGGCCGGAAGTTTTGCCTTCCCATTTTCCGGAGCTCCATTTTCCGAAATCAAATAAAAATGCGTCCTTTCCGTCTTTCGGCGAGCAGCGAACGCACGAATAAAAAGAAACCGACCACAGAAGGTTCGCTCGGGAAACAAAAGCCAAAGCCGAACTTCCGAAAAAAGGACATGAGGTGGGGGGGGGGGGGGGAGGGATCACGGAATCGTGCATCCCTCACAAATCCCTCAATCACGACGCACACATGGGACAAACGATGAGAGCTCGGCTGCCCTTTCTTTTTTTTGGTGGGTGTCCTTTCCTTACCGTCTCATTACGTGGGCCCAAGCCGTAAGAGATCCATCAAATTTTGGGCCATCGGGGAGGGGGGGGGGGATGGGAGAGATGGGTGGTGGAAAGAGGAAGAAGATGGGAAAAAGTCCGGAACGGATTGCCGGCCAAAGTTTTGCCAATCTCGGTCACATATTGCCCCGGGACGTGTTACATCTGTCTTAAGACAGGCGAGTTGGTGGCTCCTCCCCCCCTCCCCCTCCCCCCCACCACAATCCCTTACCCTCACCCGTGCGGGAGGGTTGAGGAGGGGTGGGCTGCTCCAAAAACCGCCAAAAACTCTTTCGGTTCGTTCTCTTCCCCACGCTTGGTTCCGATTGTGCCCGGAAAAACCGTTATCCTGGAGCCTTTGCCAACCGTTCGGGCGGAGAGAATGGAATTAAATTACCCCCACCGCTCCTTCTCCCTCTCTTTCACCGGGCATGTGGGAGGGTGGGGGGGGGGGGGGTTTCCCACGCCCACACCCTTGAGACTGCTGCGCGAGGAAGAGCGGCCACCTCAAGGCGAGATAAAACTACTGTTTTGCCACATTTGAATTCTCGTATCTCGCATCCGGAACAATTGAGTAAACCGCCATCGGCCCACGGAAACCGACCCAATCGGGGCCGGTTTTGCTGCACTGAGGGGGAGGGGGGGGGGTGGCACGAAGAGAGCGAGCGAGAGAGAGAGAGAGATTGTGATTGTGAAAGTTTCCACTCGAAGCAAATTTTCCTAACCCACGGCGAAGTTGTGCGAAGAGTTTTCCGACCATCATCCCCTCGCCGCTGGCAACCAACCAAACAACATCCGTCTTCCCTTTCCCCTTTACCCACCCACCCCCCCTCCTACCCCCCCCCCCTACCCCCTTCCGCGTCCATCTAGCAGTACGCCTGTAGAGTGCAGGTGCAGGCCATTACCAATTTGCAGGCGAGATAATAGATTATTCTTGCCGACGGCACCCGGGAGAGATTATATCAGTGGCCAGAAACCCAGCCAACCCCTGGCTACCCTCGCATTCGTTAGTGTGGTTGTGCGTGCGTGTGTATGCAATGCAATTATGTTGCCGTAGCAGGATGGGGTTTTTTTTCTCACCACCCGCATTGATCGTAGGTCGCGGAATTTATTGAGAATAAATTAATTAGCCCCCGCTGGGTAGCAGGCTGGATAAGGGATAGAGACAGGGATAAGGAAACAGTCTGCCTGCAACGTCTGCAAGCGTTCTACGGGCTCTCTCTCTCTCTCTATCTCTACGGGCATCCCCATCAGGTGTGGGAATATATTTTCGATGAATGTTTGCCGACGGTTCATGGTGAAGACAAAAAACCATGCAACAGCTTCGTCTCGCAGGGGCTTGCGATGGTAAGTAGCCTTCTCATCTCGAATCCCTCGTCACCCACTCCTGTAGCCCTCTTCCCGCCCTTCCCGACAACTCCTCCACATCCAGCGAGAGCTGAACTGGCACAGGTTCCCGATCGAAGGCGAATCATTATCGGTTGACCCAAGTGAGCCGGCGAAACACGCAATCCTTGACGAGGGACCACTCCTTCTTTTTCCCTTTCTGATTCGGAAGTCCTTGCCTGCCTTCCTCTCGCTGACCGCCGCTCATCGTGACCCCGTGGCGCGCTCGGTAGCGTGCGGATCGAACGGATAAAAAGATTACCGCAGATTTGTCGCCGACCCGGCGGGTTTTCCCCGGTCCGGGAGTCCTGCCTGGGTCAACCGGTGTAGGGTACTGGAGCGGTGGCCGCTACTTATTGGATTATTTTAACTAGTTTTCATAAAAATTGCTCCAGGGGGAAGTTGTAACATGATTTCGTCGCTAACGGGGGCTCCCTCACCTTCGCTGGCGGGGGGGGAGAAGAGGGAAGCGGCGGGTCAGAGGAAGAGGGTAGTTTGGGGCTGGAAAACCCAACGCTGCGGGTAAGCGTCCAACCATGCGGTGATCAGAAGAATTTTTTAATTTAATCTACCAGCTCCCATCGAGGCAGTGGGTTTGTAACTGCGGTACGGTTAAAATGCGCAAAAAACCCACAAACCTGTGGTTAAGGTTATGGGTTCGGGGAGGGTGGAGAGTGTGGAAGGAGGTGGGTGGGGTGGGGGGGGGTAGGAAGACCACCGATTGACGCGCCACAACCGATCGAACGAGTCCCAGGAGCCGTGCTATTGTTTCGCTCGTAATTTATTTATCCAATTTTTGGACAAGCAACACATTGCATACATTTAGCCGATGATTAGGTTGGGTCGGCTCGAATTCCTCCGGGAGGGTGTGAATATTTGAAATCGCATTTGAGGCGGCTGGCAAATGTAACAAATTCTCTCTTCGGACGTGATTTAATTATGTGCACTGTTTGGCTTCGCATTGATTGCATCCCTTGAGGACATGTGTCCTGCAAACGTCAACTAGTTTATCATAAATTATCGCAGGTGATAAATTGACGGGTGATGCGGTAATTGGACACATTATTTGACAACAGTTCTATTTACTTTGCTTATTCCGTGAGCATTCGATTATTGGGTGTTCGGGAAACATTATTCCAAGCAACTTATTAGCTTATGGAATTATTTACCCAGAGTCGTGGCTTTCTAATGGATTACAACTATTTTGAATTAAATCACAACGTACTGGAAAGCTAAATTTGTCATATATCTCATCACTTTAAATAGCCTACATGTACTGTTGTACATACAAAAAATATAGCTTTAAAAGATACATCACCAGCCATGGCTTACTTGGAACTGGAGCAGGAGTATATCTGCTGTCACTTTCGATTTGTCTTATGCTATTGGACTTCGTTCAGTTAGGGACAGACTTCAATTTCCGAAGGGAAAAGAGTCCATGTTAGTACATCTGTTACGACCACAACAAGATACGGCAAACATTTTCCCCCAAAAAACACAACACCACGCTCCGTATACATTCGAACCTGAAGGCTGTTTCATAACTTGTTTCCATCTCAGAATCACATCCCGAAGGTACGACGCTGCAGTTCAAGGTTTGCCCTACTCCAAAATCCTTTCAAAACTCAAAGTCCAGCTGACGGCATTAGAGCAAACCCAAAGTGACAGCCAGGCACTAATACGGACAAGCATGGCTCTACTGTGTTTATACTTTTAATCTATTTTTTTGTTTCCAATCGCATTTATCGAATTACCCCCATCGATCGAGATTTGTTCGATACGTTAAAAGTGCGTCAAGCTGCCTGTTCCGGATGCGAGACAACCGAGCGAATGGCGAGGTGAAAAACGCACACTTTCCGGTGACGCTGTTGTTAAAACCCCTGCGAGTGCACACTTAACCGCACAATTTAATGCAGGGATTATCCGCTGTCGAATAAACGTCCATTGTTGCTTCCCGCCGCGCGCGCGATAGCTCGGCATTTATTTATGTTGTTTGTTCACCGAAATAAAACCATCATATTTATTAAATTCATTCAGGCAACAAATTCGATTTAAAAGCTCAACTCACGGGCCAGCGTTCGAGGGTAGCTTTTTTTTTGTTTGCTATCCCTCTCTTTCTCTTGTTCGCGTCACATTTTCACTTTGTCGTTTGCTTTCTCGCTTTGCAGAGGTCGAGTCCCACTCACCTGGTACGTGGATGGATGGATTGGTGCCCGACTGGAGCAGTACTGTTGCGCTTACCGACTTCCTGGCGGCGTTCGCGAGAAGCTGAGCTTCCTCAGAATCCAAGCGCCAGCTGCTGCGAGAAACAATCCAAACCCCTGCTGCTGCTGTCGCTTCGGTTGTCAGCTGTCAAACCTGCACGGGTGGATCATCCCGCTGAGCAAGGATTGTACGTGAAAATCATTCCGAGTGGAGACGCATGGGAAATGCATCCACGCGATGGTTGAGGTGTCGTTAGTGCGATGAAGACGTGCGATAGTGCACGTAGAGAGTAGTGTGTGTGCAACCGTGTGTATTCATTTGTTTTGCCTCTTTTTTTAATGTTTAGTTTGCGGAACCGAAGTTTGCATACCCACGAAGGATGCACGTCTGTTGGGAACTTTCCAGAGTCCCTCTGGACGTCAAAGTGAAGCCGCGTTGCGTCGCGAGAGTGACTGAGTGAACACCAGTGGTACATATGCGCAGTGTTAGTGAATGTTCAGCATGACTTGGCACGTTTTTTCTTCGCTGTTGTGCAAGGCTCGCGGGAGATCACAACGGACGATAGCATCTCCGCAGCCTCGACAGTGAGCGCAAAAGGGGCCGGCTGGATCGAATCCGTGCAAGTGAGGAAACACGATACCAACGACTGACTCGCACGGTACGTGTCCGTTTGGTAGCTCAGGTGTGGGTGATGAGGCCGTTCTCAACATCCTTTTTCTTCACCCGCAGAGTCACCCACCGCACCGGACGTACAGCAGCCTTGCATGATGAGTAATGCCAGCGAGCTGGTCTGGGAGTTGTCGCAACTGATTGGCCTGTCGAACCTGACGTACTACAATGTCTCGGATGGTACCGGGACGGTGACGCTACCAGCGAACTGCTGCGTGACCGAGCCGAACTTCTCCAACTACCTGGAATCGCTGCCGAACGACCGGGCCGGTCTGCTGGCGTTTCTGTTCCTGTTCTCGTTCGCGACTGTATTTGGCAACTCACTCGTCATACTGGCTGTCATTCGTGAGCGGTATCTGCACACGGCGACCAACTACTTCGTCACCAGTTTGGCGGTGGCGGACTGTTTGGTTGGGTTGGTTGTGATGCCGTTCTCCGCTTTGTACGAGGTCTTGCAGAACACCTGGTTCTTTGGCACCGACTGGTGTGACATCTGGCGGTCACTCGACGTACTGTTCAGCACCGCCTCGATCCTGAACCTGTGCGTGATCTCGCTAGACAGGTACTGGGCCATCACGGACCCGTTCTCGTATCCAATGAAGATGACACGTCGGAAGGCCGCGGCTCTAATTGCGGCGGTTTGGATCTGCTCCAGCGCGATCAGCTTCCCGGCCATCGTGTGGTGGCGAGCGGTCCGTGAAGCCGATATGCCACCGTTCAAGTGCACATTCACCGAACACCTTGGCTATCTGGTGTTCTCGTCGACCATCTCGTTCTACCTGCCCCTGTTGGTGATGGTTTTCACGTACTGCCGCATCTACCGAGCGGCAGCTATACAGACGCGATCGCTCAAACTCGGCACCAAGCAGGTCTTGATGGCGTCTGGTGAACTTCAGCTCACACTCCGGATACACCGAGGTGGAACGACACGAGAGCGACCAAACCACCCTCGGCTGGTGGCCACCGACCAACAACAACAGCAACAGCAGCAACAGCAGCAACAGCAGCAGCAACTGCAAGACCAACAGCAAACACCCACGCAACAACTGCTGTCTTCCCAGCAACCGACATCGCTCAACAGTCAGCAGCAACCGCTGCAGCAGCAAACGCAACCACAGCAGCATACGGCCAACTCCACGCCCGAGGATCCAGACGACGAGCCACTCTCGGCGTTGCAGAACAACGGGCTCGGTGGACGCCACCGGACACACATGGGGAAGAACTTCTCACTGTCACGCAAGCTGGCCAAATTCGCCAAGGAGAAGAAGGCGGCTAAGACTCTTGGCATCGTGATGGGGGTGTTCATCGTGTGCTGGTTGCCTTTCTTCGTCGTCAACCTGCTGTCTGGCTTCTGCATACACTGCATCGCCCATGAGGAGATCGTGTCGGCCGTCGTCACCTGGCTCGGGTGGATCAACTCCAGCATGAATCCGGTGATTTATGCCTGCTGGAGCAGAGACTTTCGCAGGTTGGTATTGAGCCGCTTTTCCCTACTGACGTTTATTTTTTCCGTTTTGCATAAAATGAGCAAATAGAATATGACTTTCGTCTAAGTTGCATTTGATCTGCAGGCCTTAACTGCTTACATTGTAAGTCTGCTAATGAAGTCACACAAAATTCGAAATATTAAGATGTATTAAACATATTTATCGACCCAGTAAACGAGCTTTGAATGACAGCTAGTGTACTCGGTTTGACATGTGCACTAAAGCACTTGACAATGTACTCGAGTTGACATTTCAAAGAGACACTAATGACTCAAATTACCCAAGCCCTTTTCAAAGGAACTTTATCGGTGCCGCTGGAACCCGACACTGATTGCCTTATAGTTATTCCTAGTAGAGATCCCATCGCGCGATGGGGTTATTGTCTTGTTCGATGCTCGCACACAACAAAAACAGCGCTGCAAAGCGCGCATAAACGATGCACGGGTGTCGATTGGACAATGTTTACCAACGCAGAGTGGCGCTCTTTCCCGGGAGTGGCCACCACGAAGGTGCTACTTGACGCAGGTTTAAAAATTAATTATTCTCGGGCGCGGATCGCCACTACGAGGGAATGTTATCGCTCCTCCCCCGTACTAGGTTGGAATTAAATTTTCACCGGCGACAAGCATCCCACCGCCGTGGCATCGCATATCCTGACAGCGGGGTTCGTCTGTAGGAGTGCCGATGGTGGCAACGCAAACAAATCCCAACACTCTCACCAACAACCGGGTCATCCGAGGACCGCACACCGTTTCAGAGCGGCTCACGGGTCACGGTGCGTGCACTCCAATAAGTGCACCAACAGCCCGAACATCGGTGCAAGCGAACAATCGATCATCTCCGTGTGTGGTGGTTTGGCGTGGAAAGCCTTTTTCCTCCACTCGGTGCAACTCAGACAAGCGTGCTGATGTGCTTGTCGAGAAAAGCGCGAAGCGATCGAGCGAGTGGTTTGAATTTTACATGCGACAGACGGCGGCGACATCGATCGAGGCATCGATTTTGTCGACCAATGTCGACCTGACGTGACAGATCCCACCGCTAGGATGATGGTTAGCGCAAATGGAGAGTGCTGCAATGGCCCGCAGCTGGCGGCTACGAAGGAACGGTTGTGGAAGGAAATAAATAAGCGCTAAAATACCATAAAAGCTCCGGCTAAAATAAAATCCCTGTTGGCAAACTTTCCACCGTGCGGCGGAGTTGAGCGAGAGCCGGCCAGGACCGGCCATACTATCGCAATTTGCGGGCGTGCGGTTCCCGGGAGCAATTAAAGGATATGTCACGTACTCATCCTTCAAGCATTAAGCGCTCATGCACACACGCGCTCGGAACCGCAATAAAATACAACGTTGAGCACCCGCAGCAGTACGGGAGCAGCTGCCGCCACCGAGCGTGCCGTGCCGGGTGTTGGGAGCCCGCCGGAAGAAGGAAATCAAGTTTAATTCGTTGCGGAAGTGGCAAACTATGCTCGCATCGATGAAGATATTTTTACCCCACACCGAAGGGCGACGAGTGTGGACCACCCTGGTGGAGGTGGGTTATGAAATATAGAGCATTCGACAAGACGCCATTCGCACGCAGCGCAGAACGGTGCCATCAATCATGCCCCGGAATGGGACTACGTCCGGGGTTGGACCTCCCTCGGTGGTGATGGAAAAATTAATCAATCGTAGCACGGGAGTCGATTCCACGAGAACCGTTTACCGGGTTTTCTTGGCCCGCTTGATGGCGCAATCGTAATTTATTCATGTCCTACACATGTCAAGCAGGGTCTGGACCACGTGGAGGGGATTAGACAGTTCATCGCTAACGAAAGCTTGATGCCTTTTTTTTGCGTCCCTAATTGTCCTCAGATGGGTCGAGTTTTCTTCTGTGTGTTGCTGAGGTCTTCATCGGTGCACAAAGGGGCAAGAACAACCCCCGTTTTGGCATCTTGAGCGATGAGAGATCCATAAGCGCATCATTTTGATGGTCGTACAGTAGTGCGTCTTTCATCGATCGGTTAGCGAATGGCAGCCGATACATTATTTACGCTGCGTTGAGTTCAGCTCGTAGACGTGCAGTCTGACCCCTCCTGGCATGCGAATGCAGTTGTGGGAAAACTATAAATACACCAGCAACGCGTGGTTTAATTGTACCCTTCCAGCTGTCAAGCAAACGTCAAGTAGTTATTTGGATCAAGCGCCAAATTGCGCTAGACAATGTTCTGCATGCGTTTATGGTTTCTTGTAACAATAAAAAGCACCACAATCGTGCGCGGTTGCGCTCGAAAAAGGGCCGCAACATTGTAAACAAGCCCTAAACCTCCAAAAACCGGAATAGAGGCCATATTTTGCTTGTTTGTATTTCGTTCAGAATGAACAAAAACAAAAATACGTCGCAACGATCGCGCGTAATTAACCGTTTTGATGGCGCTGTTTCGCGTTTCCCTTTTTTTTTTATTGTGCGCTCCCTTTTCCCGTGAAGGGCGACGGTAGGGCAGCACCCGTAAAATTGTTTACGAGTGCGCGAGATAAAGCGCGATAAGTGCCCACAGTCGACGGCCACCGAGCCAGCCGGATGTAATAAAAACTAGTGCCGCCGGCAATAATGGCGACCGATGCAAACTTCTCCAGCCCCTTCCGGTGGGCTTTTGCTAGGGATAGGGCAGAAGGTGACGGTCCGCATGGAGGCGTACATATTTTGCAGGCTATATACACGTACATATATGGAGGATGGTTGGAAGGAACAAAAAAAAATCCTGGCTCGATAAACGCCTCAAACAGGCGGCTCTAAAAGAGGAGTAGATGAACCGGCGCTCAATTGGACCTTCGTACTCCATCACTCCATCGACACGTCGATGGATAAATAAATAACTACATATATATGTACAGAACATTCTCTACCCTACTGATATTGGTTTCTCTTTCTCTCTCCCTTCTCTCTTCTGTAAATCCTTTTTTTTTCCCCGTTACCGTTCCCTTTTTTTTGTTTCTTACAGGGCGTTCGTGCGGATCCTGTGTGTCTGCTGTCCGAGAAAGATAAGACGCAAGTATCAGCCGACAATGCGCTCGAAAGCATCGCAGGTAAATAATGACGGCCATCCTTCACCATTTGAGCCTAGCGCACCTGGAGCAGCATCCGGCAGTCAATTCGCACCTCACCTATCACTGTGTGTATGTGCGTGCTCATGTGTGTATGTGATTTTGGGGAGCTTGTGCCCGCCTGTGATTGTGTATGTGTGTGTGTGTCCTTTTCCCTGCCACCCGTTCGCAAACGTTCCCATATTTAGTACATTTTTCTATCTATACGTATAGCTTCTACAGTCTGCTTCTACATGTGCGTTCCTAGCGAGTGTTTTTGAGTGAACACCTCCTTCAACACCTTCCAAATCCCGGCTGTGGGGAAAGGGATTTAGGGAGAAAGTGAAAATATAAATTCCACCTCCCTCAACCATCAACCCTGCTCACAGCATCCTTTCCCTTCCATTGGGAGGAAAATCCCCGGAAAGCCACTCGCGAGCCCACGCGGGGCTTTACATCGTCAAGATTCGGCCGACGGTGCGTGTAATCGGTTCGATTCCGGGTGTGAACCGATAATGTCGGCCAATCACCTTCTACCATTCGCTTCTCTCTCTATACCTCCATTGGCACCAATTTCATGCTCCATCCCGGAACAATTACGCGCACCGATCAATCTCGGAGGCCGATCATCAATTTCCCGTTTCAATCTGCATCCTTTCCGTGCGCTTCCTTTTTCGGTGGGTGACGTTAGATGTGACATCTGTCATATGGGGTGTGGAAAGGAGTGGGAGAGGGGGGGGAGGGTGAAATGGGGTTAAAACCTACCAAATAGAAACAGTTATGATGCCCTCCCGATTGGATGTGAAAGCTGTTTTGCATTTTTTCTTCTATTACCATTTTTGCTGTCGTTTGTTTTATTTTTCTACTCTTTATCCTTATCTTTCCATTCCTGTTTTTCGCCGTTCTCTTTTTTTCTCTCTCTCTTTTGCTGTCTCGTTGTGTCCTACTCTTTCACGTTTGCTTGCTGTCTCACTTTCCCTTACTTAGACGTGCCATTCTAGGACCATTCCCATCCTCCCGATTGTGGCCTTTAATGTTCGACGGTGATCCCTGCCGTATCGCTCCCAGACTGTTTGTCGTCCTCACCCAACCACCGCAACCTTCCTTTCCACGTACTGAAACCACGGAAAGAAAAACGCATCAACACCCACCCAGCTGGGGAGGCTGCAGGACAATCGACTCAACAATAGCTCCCGAAGTGGATCATTATAAAAAGTTCCATCTTGCCAGCCCTCGCCCCGCATCCTCGCCCTATCCTTTGGGTCCAGTTAACCATCATAAGCCGTTTCCAACCCTCTGCTCCCCACGAACCCTGACTATGGCTCAGACTATGTACCATGGAGGGAAGAGAAAAGGGGAGCTTCCCAAGCATACGCCATCTTTCGTCTGACGGCGAGCGTATTCGTACGTGCGTTTTATTTAGTGCTTTGCTTCCTTGCTCTCCCTCCGACCTCATATCCTTTTCATTCTTCGTCGTGGAGTCGGGGTCGAGGTTTGGTTAAAAAAAAAACGCAACAAAAAACCCGTCAGACCAATCAACAATAACCGCTAGAAGAAGGTGCTGCGAGGACGGGTTGCCGGAGTGAGAAGGATCTAGCGGGGGTGAGAAGGGGGAGGGGAGGTTGAGGGAGAAAAAAGCAACCATCCACACACACCCACACCTACCCACACATAAAGCCATACACACAAAAGGATAGCCAAAAGGACGGCTGAACTGGGAGACCATCCGGCCACGATAGGGACGGCCGTTCGTCCTGGAAACCGAAAACGCGAACCCTGGAGGTACGCAAGAGCCACCACCCTTCCCTTCCCCCACCCCTCCCCCACCTTCCACCAGCTCCCCACCTTCCTCGCAACCTCTGTTGGGTTGCAAATGGGAAAAAAACGGCCTGAAGCGCTATGATTGATGATTGCACTCATTTGTTATCACAATGACCTTTCATCCATTCACACTGTGTCGATTTACGGGCGGTTCGTTCGGTTCGTGCGGGAAACACACACACCCACACACACACACACACACACTCGCATACCCCCGCGAGAGGGCGAGTGGGTGGGTGTGGGAGGGGCACATAAACAAAGCGACCCCGGGTGTGCGTGTGCTACTCCGAATTCCATCAAACTTCAAGTGTACGTCGCCAGGCCTCCGGGCGGAGGCGTCGTGGTCACAACTCGTTAGCAGGATGAGAAAACATGAACTGGTGCTGTGAGCTTCCAGAATCCGAGAAAGGCCTTTCCCAAAAGGCCTGCACCAACGGTACCGCTCGGGCGAGCTCGTCCAACGCGTGCTGACGTGCTTTTGGGGACCGCAACATCGGTGGAATAGCGCTGCAAGGGAAGTGACCAATGGGGTGGATGATACGCAAGGGAGGGGGGGGGGGAGTGGGAGAGAAAGGGAGGGTGGATGGGATCTATCTCTATTTTGTTTTAAACCACCCACACCAACAGGTGGGCACTCGAAAGAGCCCCCCAAACCCGTTCTGCCACGTGCCCATCTCAGCGTGTACGTCGACATTCGCGTTCCACGTTTTGTCGAGTGTCGACAGACATGACGTTTATGTGACATTTGCTAGAGCGTCCAGGGCCTACTAATGGCCGTACATTCGAGCCGACCGTCGCATGGGGGTTTAATTTGTCGGCCTCACGTGCGTTTGGTTGCGCGTTTGAACACTCGAAACCCTCGAACGGGGCTAAGCCTCACAATTATTCTCATGTGTCGGCAAATTCCTGTTGTATCGCGCGTTTCGCTCGCATTAATCAGCGACGGACGATGGCCCGCGGTCGGGAACGCGAGCTGAGCTAATTATCACCGTTTGATGTGCGTCTAAGCGCCGAAATCATGGCTACAATTAATTAACTAAAGCGAATGACGTACGCAATGCTACAATTGCAACCCACTCTTAGAAGCCGTATCCCTAACCATGGCGGCCTCTACCCATGCTCTACCTCTCATTCTCTTTCCTCGTTCTAGGTTCCAACTTCAAAAGGCGAACCAAACACGCCTGCTATTTCGTGTATTGATATAGAAGAAGAAAAAGAAGAAGAAGAAGAAGAAGAGTCTCATGAAGAACACCTTTGTTGTGTTTTGGTGTTGTGCCCATTTGTGCACTAGTGTGCATACTTAACTATTTTGCAGTTTTAAAGAATTTTGGGTAGGCGTAGTTAGTAGATAGTAGCATGCAGTAGTTTGGTGGGTATAACCGTGGCTATTTATCTGGTTTAATTGGTGTCTTCTTCATCTGAAATCGTTGTGATACAAAATAGCTACCAAATGTAGTAACAATTGTGTACATACATCGCATCACGCGACAAATACGATGTGCCCTCCGATAGGTGATATTCTTGCTGTGCAAAAGTGGGTCAGCGAATGCAAGCAACAACATAAAAGTCTGCTAAGTACCAATAAGCAAATGAAAGCATCTATGTGCATTCTGGCATGCTTTAGATGGTGAGAAATTTTAAATTATTTTAACCCCTTTCAAAAGACCAAAAACGTTGTTGATGGTCTATTGTGATTCGAGATTTTGCAATCTCATGCATATTACAATCTCATAAATGCAGACGGAATGGGTCGTCCAGTTCTATCCCGTCTGTAGGTGAAATATAAATTAATACAATAAGCCAAATCAATTTCACTTATATATACATTAATACCGGTCCTGAGCTATTTAATGTGATAAAACCTGATATAACCTGCCGCTAAAGCCTGTTCGACTATGTGATCCATATGCAACCATTGCAACATAATACAGAAACATAGCACATGATATATACATATAACAGATAAAACAGTTAAAATACATGATACAATATATACTTCAAATTATATTTTATGCTTCAGCCAACATGCAAATACTAATCCAAACTGAACAAGTTCATACGGATCTTACGAAACAAATGATTTGAAATCTTACGATATTTTTAGACACAAATGCCTGAGCTGTTAAGTACGTTAGCTAATGAAATAATTTGAAAACACATATACAAAATAACCAATTCATAAACCAATGAAGTGAATGGAGCTAGTAAGCATAGAATCTGTGACAAAATGTAGGCTTATGAAGTCAAAACACTGAACAATACATACATTAACAACATGATAATAAAATTCTCTATGATATAAAAAAACCAACGATGATGTCAAAATGATAATAAATGATGTAATTATTGATAATAATAATGCTTTTGCTATAAAACAGTATTAAACCATACATTAACTATGCTATTAGATTAAAATTATACAATAAAACGGTCGAATTGATATAACCTCGTGATAATTTTTAATAAAAACATTCAATAAACACTTTTTTACTTTACATGGATGATTCAAACTCAGATATAATTTTTTATAAATATATTCAAATGTTTACAATTTACAAACATTTCAATAAGTCTGACAAATTTTGGAAAGCTCTATCATTAAACCTAAAAATGATAATAAAATGAAAAAAAATAAAATTTATTGAAATATAAAACATTATTATTACAATTATTTACTACATCATTAAATAAAAATCCAGCGATCAAATTGATATAATATTGTGATAAATTCAATAAATGAAAATTTCAATAAACATTTGATCACTTTAAAATGGTGATTCGAATTTTAAAATTTCAAGAACAGCAAATTAGATTGAAAATTTTCAACACTTCTGAAAAGGGTGATAAATTTTAGAAACCTCTTTTCACATGCGAAAAGTCTAGCTGAAGATTGACAAAAATTTTCATGGCCAAGTGATAGAATTTTTGTACATCAAAAGTGGTATCAAAATTGATCAATACATAGACGTTACCATCACGAATTATTCTGATCAAAATATTCTAAGAAATGACATTTATATATATATATATATATATATATATATATATATATATATATATATATATATATATATATATATATATATATATATATATATATATATATATATATATATATAAAGTTATATGTATATATATATATATATATATATATATACATATATATATATATATATATATATATATATATATATATATATATATATATATATATATATATATATTTTTATATATATATATATATATATATATATATATATATATATATATATATATATATATATATATATATATGTATATATATATATACATATATATATATATATATATATATATATATATATATATATATATATATATATATATATATATATATGTATATATATATGTATATATATATGTATATATATATATATATATATATATATATATATATATATATATATATATATATATATATATATATAAATGTCATTTCTTAGAATCTTTATTCACAAACATGGTACTAAACTAAGATGAATATTTACAACAAAATAATTGAGAGAGCAAATGGACCTGATTATACTATAAAAACTATGAAATAACAAAATATATAAAACCCCTGCTCTTAACCGACATTAACCATAACATAAAACATACATCTACACAAAACCAAAATCACACCCACAGAGTGTATGTTGCGCTGTTTCTTGAGACTGAAAGTTTCGATTTAAAAATGTATAGCTCTAGTGTAACCGAAATTATTGAACATATTATGGATTGTTTAGTAAAAAGATGGTATGATGAGGGATACATTGAATTACATGAATGGTATAGCATATTGTATGTATAAGTATGTTCCTCGTATAAACATAACCGACCAATGACTGAATAGATCCATTGCCATGACCAGAAGGTTGTTCGACGAATAAATCGTGACCTAGCCATATTGCAGGACGCTACAGGCGATTCGACGAGTGTGATGTGCTATTTCATTTCGAAAAAGATTAAAATACCGCCACCGGATATTCGGCATACTATTGATACCGTTCGGCATTAAACGCAGCCAGTGTGTTTGGTGATTCACCGTAAAATGTCTTACTGGATTGGATTGGTCGTCAACAGCGTATCATCCGGTAGTACGCCTGCGGACTTGCTGCGTTTCATCCTCGCTTCCAACAGTACGAACATCTAAGCGATGAAGCATCGGGCTCGCGGTGTACTACAACCGAAAATTTGCGTACCAACAAGTCGCGTCTCTACCAGTACACGAATTTTAGGTCCAATGATTCCGGCCATCCAGCTCTAGTTAGACGTTGTATCTCGCCTGCGGCGAACGCCTCACAAAAGGGTCAGTTCCATTACTCCTGATATGCTACCCAACTGGGTGCGAATGCGTTTCGTGGAGCAAAACGATGTTTATTCTCTTTCCACCACCTTTCCCAGCTCAACGAAGGTACAATTAGTTCACCAAATACCGGCAACAACCGTTGGAATGGGTTCCAACTCGTTTATAAACCTACCGGATTCCACAGTGATCGCTAGCTGCGTTCTTCAAATGTGACAGGTTCTTCTGACAGGAATCGGACGTGATTTGCAATGGAGGCCTTGCTCAACTATGGTTCGCTGACTATTTTAGCGGAGGAGGCTGCTTCCTGCAATACGATGGCTTCCTCTCGAAGTACCTGGTCCGTAGCCTGCGTTCCACGAAATATGTCCCATCAATTTGCTAGAATTGAGGCACTTTTAGAAGTAGTCATATAGTTATCATTGGCAGTTTATATACTCGCCATATCCCATTTGATGATGTATTCTTGGAATTCGAAATTCAATATTCAAGCTGTATAAAAACATATTTCACAACTGCAGTAGTAGCCACATTAGCATTGTAGTAAATTTGCCCTCTAAATAATCTAGATCATCTCTAAACATTCATATCCATATTTATTACTCATGTACTTTAACAGTTTCACAATTTAAACAATGTTCATTCCTTAAACATGTGTCCCAATTACAGTATCAATCAAACCTATAACAATATCTAATAATGTTGAATGTTGCTATGAACTTTATCTAGAGATAAAATTATTCTGAAAGCTCAGAAAATGGGAAGCAAGATATAATACACTCTTAAACAATTTTACTGTTTGTCGTTCTGAAAAAAAAATAAACGTTCATCGTTCTGCAAGCTCTAAATAATCGCAATAAATAATTCAATGCAAGATTCACTAGAAAAATATGGTGCGTTTACACCTAAGTAAAGTATTTTTCTTCCCATCCTGAGATGGATCCGTTCCATGGAAGATATAGTTGGTGCGATTAAGAAAACAGTGCGTTTTGAAATTTATTCAAGCTGCGATAACTGCAGCATGTCGTGCAACAGCAAATGCAACTGATTAAGGATCAAACAAACACGGACTAAATTAAGTGACCAATTGAGATTCATGTTTTTGAGGCGAGTTACGAAGAAGTGATGGCGTAATAAGCTAACGGCCAAGAACCATGAGAAGCAAATTAAATTACCAATAATTGAAGTAAATTCCTGCAAACATCGCCAGAGCTATTTGCCTACGATTAATCCACTTTCTGCGTGAGGTTGCGTTATGCTCGCTAAATTAATTAATGCTAACCAATCTGCTAGTAACGCCGTGTTTTGTTGCAACCCGACGCATTGCTGAGTTAATTTCCATCGTGGCTAGGGTTTGCATCTCAAATCTAGCATTCCAGCCATTGTTTCCAACCTTGCACATAGCTTCCCAGAAAGCCCGCTGGTGTGATGTCCGCTAATACTCTGCGAGAATGCTGCGAATCCAGTCGCCCGCCAGATGTCGCTAAACACGCGCTCGTTTGTTTGCCCAACACTTCCGGTGCTGTCGCGCCCTCGCACTCGTTGACCGTGTGACCGACGCATTAGTACTAGCAGTGACAGAAAGAAGCACGCGAGGCCACATAATACAGAGCCATGGAAGGGCACGAGTATTTTCGTTAGCGGTGTTTGCCCTACCGTCCGGTGGGGCGCTTCAGCGATGCAATTGAACGGCAATTAGTTTCTGCCCTTTTTAGCGCCCCGTTTGTCCATCGCACTAAAAGACTAGCAGAGCGAAGGAAAACAGAGGGAGAGAGAGAGAGAAAGAGAAAGAGAAAGAAAAAGAAAGGTTTTCCGCCGGACCAACGAGGTAGGGGAAATGAATAAATAAGCGAAAAGCAATTAAAAGGCATCCGCTATCGGGTGCTCAGGTCCGGGCGATGAAATCTTGTATAAACGTGCAGGAAATGGCTTTTATTTTCCTAGCTGGCAGCCCCGCTTTGCTTCTTTCTGGCTGGTAGAGAATCAGGAAGCGCCAGGATCTCCGTTGGTAGAAACTCCGAGAATGGGCGAACGCCGATGGAGGATAAAGAAGTTGTGCCGGAAATAAAAAAAAATTGAAAAATAAAAAAAACAATGGCCAACGAGAAAACGACGGTAAGGCTAACGAAGAGACGATTTTTCAAAGTTACACTCGAACAAGTTGGCTGGGTGACGATAAATGTGCAATTTATTTCACTATTCTTCGTTTCCGTTTCGTTTTGAGAAAGGCCTTTATTCACCTCAACCCGGCCACCGGAAACCGGGTGGATCTTTTCGGAGTGGTGGCGAGTAGTCGGAAAAACTAAAAACTATCACCTGTTCCCGCACAGCTCGCCCGTCCTTTATCGTGTGAGTGTGTGCGTCTGTGTGTCGTTTCAGGCATCCGAAGACGGCTTGTCATGGTTTTGTCAAGGCTTTGTCGCTTGACGTTTGCGCCGGTTAAAAGTGTCCGCCTTCCCTAGGTTCAGGTTGACAGTTCCGAATGGAAATTAGCCCACTAACGCGCTCCCATTCGTACACACACATGCTCATTTGTGGTTCGCTTTCACCCACTCTCGCTCACACCACTCCGAGTGGCGAAACTTTCCAGCTCGCCATGGCAGCCGGAATATATTAGCGAATATCTTTTACCACACTGTTGCTAAACTATCTATCAAATTAAGCATACCCACCGGCGGATACCGTCCGTCGGAAGGGTGGCCAAGGAGGGGGGGGAGAGGGGGAGGGCTGGAGGAGGCCCAACAGGAAGCAGATAAAAATGTGGATGAGCCGTGGCGGGCAACCAGCGCCAAAAAATAAGCGAATGAAGGCTTCAAGATTTCGCCTCCACTCGAACCAGGCCAAGAATTACCGCATGTTCTCACGTGTGTGTGTGCGTGTATGTGTGTAAACAGGAAGCAGGCCGGAAGCGAGAGGGTTGAGCGAACCGGATTCAGGGCAACCAGACGGTGCAAGAGGTGAGCGGGGTGATGCTTTCGAAATGGAAAAAGTTTTTCCACCCCCCATTTCGGTGGCGACTGAAAGCATGCCGAGCGAACGTTAGGGTCTGACCCCGGGGCCAAGTCAACTTTGGTAAAACGGGCACAAGAGCTGAAAGAGAGAGAGAGAGAGAGAGAGAGAGAGAGAGAGAAAGGAAAATGGCGCGGCAAAACCGCGATCAATCACGGCGAATGGCAATGATGAACGACACGCTACAGCGAAGCTTTTCGGGGATGAAATTTCGCAGTTAGTTTTGACTCGATTAGAATATATCCCGCTGAAAGGTGCCTAGGTGGGGTGTCTAGTTTTGATTAAATGCCTTCCGGTTGCTGCTCTACCTGACTTTGATTCGTACGACCCGAGAACAATCCCTTCCGGGGGAGTACGGTGAGCTAAGGACACCCAAAACAATCATTGGTGTGTGCTTTACTCAAAAAAGGACATTACCATTGGTGTACTTAGAGGCATCGTGGCACGGTTGATTAAACCCGCCATCAGAAGCCCCAACCCGCTCAAGGATGGCGCACGACGATTGATTAGCCATTTCACGTAAGGGGGTTGGGCACGAAAAGAAAACAGATTACGGAATGGGGCCACTCGCGGAGTCCTATGCCGATTGCAAACAGAAGGGACAGCTTGATTTCCTGCTGGAGTAGCATGAAAAAAAAGGGATCCTCGTTGAAGCTTGCCCGTGCAAAGGGGGCATTATTTAAAAGGCAAACGATTCGCAATCGCGGCTAATGATGGGTGGTTCGTTAACGAGCTGGCGTATGATTTTCCAATACCCCTAGGTCGCAGGTGGAGGACTTCGGCTCATCACGAAAGGAGACAACGACGTAAAAACAAACACTCGCAACACGCAAACAAAAAAACAAAGCAAAGTAGCGATAAACAACAGGATTTGTTTTGCTTTCTTTCATGGTTTGTTTTTCTTCTTCTTCTTTGCGTATCCACCTCCATCATTGCCGAGGGCGTCTTGCTATCATGTTGCTATGAATTTACCACTGATGCTGTTGGGAAACTGGAAACCGGTTGGAAACTTTCCCGCCGTCTATGGATGAGTTGATTGATGATGGACCTGGCTTGTGGGGACAAAAGAGAAAGAGAGAGAGAAAAAAGAGGGAACAAAGGGAGAAAGGGAAAACAATCTGCAAACAGCTTGCCGTAAGCACCTGCCCTCGAGTGGCAAGCTACTTAGCCGTGATGTGTGCTGTATTCAAAACTTAGAAAACAATGTTTACGCCGGTGAAGCTCCCGCTCGTACACTGTAAACGGGCTTGCTCAAGCGTGCTCCAACATTTAAACTTTCGTGCACGTGCTTCAACATGCGGTGGCTTCTGGTGATGTTTCCGTTTGATAATTCGCTACCACCGCTGCCGGGCGGGTTAGCTGTGAGGTGTTGCTGTCATCTTCATTAAGCGTCTTCAAATCACCACTCGTTGCACTTGTTCCGTTAGACACGTTTTGTTTTGCCTCCATTTTGTTCGCACAATGTTCCTGCTTAGCGGCACAAAAATCGCAACGCAAAGAAGCTCGGAAAGGGCACCGTAACCAGCGCGCTTCGGTGCGGATACTGCGGAAGTCACTGAGCAACTGTCATGCAACCAAAAAACCGATAACCATCGAAGTCGCGCGCGATGGCAGCTTGTCTTTTGGTTTGGGTGTCGCTTTTCGTCACGAATGTCATAAATTAACTTTTTTCCCTTTCCAGCATCCGCCACGGTTGGATGGGGCAGAACAGCGTGCCGTCTCGCGTCGAAAACCGAACGGTTGATACGTCGACGCTTGTGTCAACTGCGCATTGTTAACCTTGATTATGTGACGTGCGCTGGTACATGTTATTGATACATGATATCGCGCGAAAAATTGCATCATTCTAAAAGCTCGCGTCTGATCGGTCGCGAGCCAAACTCACCCATCGCTCTCGAACATCCTGTTTGAGCTGCTGCACTAACCTACCACAAAACCACAGTAACGGCGGCAAACAAAACGATTCCATTGTGTTGCAAAAGCAAAAATAAAACCAATGCGTCGCGAATTTGCGCGAGTAAATAAATAAACCTGGGCTGGGATTTAAAAAGGTTGACGAAGAAAGGAAAAGGATTTAAATCTGCCCCAGCATCCTTGGCTCGATTCCGGGTTGCCCGAGAAAATGGAGCTTCTCAGTGACCTCCCTACCCCGGCCCATCCCTACCTCAGCCCATCTCCCCTTTTCCAGTCCCCTCACTCTATCGCCTTGAGCTCGGGTGCTTTGTTGATTTGCTTCCTGCTGCACTCCCGGTCCAATTGCGAGCCTAATGCGAGGCGTAAATAATGTGCGCGACACTCCGGCTTCCCCCTTCCTTTTCTTCCCCCCCCACAACCCCTTCCGCTAAAGCCCCACCCCCTTCTCGCTTTCTTCCAAAGCACCCATTTCTGGGCCCTTCAGCAGTTGGGAAAACAACCAAACCGTCCATTGCAGCTGCCGGTGCAGGTGGCTGCCTCTGTGTGTGTGTGTGTGAGTGGCTCTTATCTAAAAATATGCATCCGTCCGCCGGTTGCATACCACCCTTCCTCCTTGCACCCTCAAGGACCACTCCAGGCCTCTGTCATTGCGCCTCGGCGGAAGCTAAAAGGGCCACACTCGAGCCCGTGGATGAGGAGCGAAGAAACTCGAAAACGGGGTGGTGCAGGGGGAAAACGAGAGAAAGAGAGAAAGAGAGAGAGAGAGAACAGTAGTGGATAAAAAAAAGTGCCAACCCAAGATGGGTGCTGAAACCGCCATCGACGTAAATGCCGCAAAGGTATCAGTTTGTTGTGGAATTAATGTTCCCCTCTCAAACCGCGCGCCTCCTTCAAGGGCTCGAGTGTATTATCCTTCTGCTTGCGAACCGAGCCCGTATCATGATCTCGTGATGTGTTCTCATCGGCAGGTGGAAGGAGAGAAGCTCCAGCACCAGCACCACCCGGCCCAGAATGAGCCGTGAGAGATTTAATGGGTGAGATTATTTTTTCCGCGACCGACAACCCACGCCCATCCCACCAACCTAAGGCGGGAGGGGGGGAGGGAGGGGAGGGAGACTGGGGCTCATTTGCGTGTGCAAATTCTGAATGCACTTGCACTCGTCGTTTCCTCGCTTTGGCACAACCGAGTAATAAGGCCGAACGAGCGTTGGTTTGCTGCAGAATGTTGCGCTGTGAAAAGTCTCTTCCTGTCAAAGGGAGGGGGAGTGGGGTGGTTAGGGGGGGGGGGGAGGCTGTCAAAGAGGGGATGAAGCAGGGATGGAACGCAAAGCCGGCTGGCATCCGCAGCCAAGCAACCACGCTACGAGACTCTGCCACACCACCGCACACTGCGTATGTGTGTGTGTGCGTGTGTGTGTGTGTGTGTGTTTGAATTTGTACGTGTGCCAAAGCATGTGCGAAACCTTGAAAGAGTGTCTCTTTCTGCATCCCCGATTAGGTGGTGGATGCGCTGCCGCCTCTCGAAGCCACTATTTATTTATGTCCTAATGAATAATCTACTGTCGGTGGTTGACAGATTGCATAGCGGGGTGGAATGGGATGAGGGGGTGGGAGGGAGAGGGAGGGAGAGAGAGAGAGCAAATTCTCCGAGCTGCTTCTACCCGGGTGGGGGTTAAAAACAAGTAGAAGAAGGCAAAAAAGAAACACATAATGCAAAAAAAAGCCACCACGAGAGGAAGCCACCCAGTGAAACAAAAAAAAAATGGCCGCACATGCAAATGCACTGCGGCACTCCGTGGATTGTGGTTGTTGGGAAGGAAGGAAGGAGAAGCCGGTCGGAGGGTGACCCATCCCCCCCCCCACTTCCTTCTCCCCGCAATCCACACACGATCGTGCCTTTCGAGCGCGTCTGAATGCGCGCCAACGCAAGACTTCCGGTGGTATTTTCCCTGGCCCGGCCACCCCACGGGAAAAAGCCGGGCGTTGAGCGGGATCAATGAGCACACGAACCGTACCAACCGTACCGACGATCGGAGCAATAGGGCCCGGGCCGGTGGCAGTCCGGAAGCAACCTGGTTTGAATTTTCGCATTCCCCACGCGGGTGAGTGCGCGAATTGCATTCCACTTCCGGTTGCTTTGCTGGTCGCTAAACGGTTGCTTATGAGTCGCGCCCATTCGGCTGGGCAGCAGCTTGACAATTCTCCGCACGCTTCCGGTTTGGTTGCTGAAGAAAACAAAAAGACAAAAAAGGGTTTTCCCTTTTACCCGTTAGCGTCCGAACCGCGTGACACATGTGACCTTCCGTGGTTCCGGGGTGGCTGAGGGAGGGCTGGGAAAATCCTCACTTGGGTGGGAATTTAATATTATGCTAATACGCATAGTGGTATGCTGTAGGATGTCGAGCGTTCGAAACGCGGGCACAAAATGCGAGAAATGCGTCCCCTGAATGGCTGCCTCGCAGATTCCGAGCGTCGCGCACGTGATGGAGGAAAAATCAGCAAAACCTCTCGCAAGCCTCCCGCAAAAAACTTGTCTTCATTTTCGCACGTCTCTCCCGCCCATGGTGGGGTCGAAATCGAATGCAAAGAAAACTCCCCAATCGAACCGACGTCGGGCTGAGCGTTTAATAAATTCCCGCGATGCGAGGAAAATCGGGTGGAAAAGAATGCGGGAAAAAAGCGGTAAGGCGATGCAGGCATAGTGGTTCCGGTGGGGTTACCACGAAGGGCTAAGCCACGTGGATGGGGTAGTAGTCCTTACTACCCCTTTTTATCTGCTACCACGTGCAATCCAATTGTCAACTGTCAGAAACGATCGAGGATTTCGCACGAAATCTGACACGCATTTGACGCATCTGACAGGCGGTTGTTTATTTTTTGCATTTGGCTTCCTCTATTTGCTATCTATTTATTCATTGCCTCCCACGTCCACCACTCTTTCTCCCACCCCTTTCCCCTCCAGCTCATCTTTCTCCTGCATCCGGCTAACCGTACCTGGCGTTCTCGGCGCACCGTGGATGGATGGTGAATTTTTGCCACCTCGTGCGTCGGAAAGTAAATCGAAATGTGCCGGATTTAAATTAGATCAGTCAAAAACACTGTCGGTTATTTTGTTGGGCTGTCGATCGATTGGAGCGTCGCATTTTCACCCTGCGGCGGTGTTTGCTTTCCCAGCCACTCTCCGGTTGCGGTATAAGTTTGCCTTGCGAAGGGTGGGGTTTTTATTTTACCTCTGGCTCAAACCTTCCCTATTTTTTGCTGTGAATTGGCACACGATAATCCACCTACTTGTGGGCCACAGTATCTCGTCGTTTGACAGGCATACGCGAGCTGGTTCTAAAAATACCAGCATGCTTCCGGTGTGTGCAGCTTTCAACACGATCTTTTTGTGCAAAAGGAGCTCAAAACATCCTTCCATTTAAACACCACCAACACTCCTTTAAACATTGGTGTAAAATCCCTACTAACAGGTGTAATCGTTTTTTGGGAAATTCGCTGCGTTTGTTACCCATCGCTAACTAACAACTCCTCAATCGTATCAGATTGCTTAACAAAAAAGCGGCTTTTGCCCACCAATCAGCTACATACTGCCCCACATTGCTTGTGTTGCATCAACCAGCGAGGTCAAATTTCCTGCCCTAGGTGTTTAACAGACAAAAGCGGCGTGAAAGGGGAACCAAACGATGAACCGCGCTCGAGCGGCAATTTCGCAAAATTTCACCGATCCGCTTTTCGCGAAAGCACTCGCCCTCCGGGGTTGCGTTCGATTCAGGTTTGATATCGGAAATTAATTCCGCACTGCAACGCTCGCACCTCCCAACCGGGCACACGCTGCAAACACCAAAACCGTAGCGATTCCAATTAGGAAGCGATTCGCCCCATTTTCCCCCGATGTGCCGCAAGGTATGCAATTCGTGCGAGTGCATCGACACGCGCCACACGTACGCGACGCTTTCCGCCGTTACGAAACCCACGATAAATTAATACTCCATTATACACTTACGGGCTTTGCCCGAGACGAGACGGTGGGTTACGGTTTCTGCGTTCTGGGAAAATAAATTACCTCCATCGTCAAGTGGAGCACCGGCTGTTTTGGCTTTCTTTGTTTCGTGTTTTTGATGGGTACGGTTTTGAAGGGGGGGTGAAAATGCTCGATTATTTGAAAACCCAAAATTGGTGTGCACGTTGACGCACGCCGATCCGGCAGGCGACATATATCGGCCCTTCAAGAACACGCGATTTTTCGGGAATGCAAACTTAGTTCGCTCACCAAATCACTATCGAACGAATCGAATCGTTAGCATATGCAGCAAATGAAAGAGTGCGTTGCTCGGGAAGTGGGAAACAAATCAAAAGCAAAAAACCAAAAAAAAAAAGAAAAGGAGTAAAATTTACATGACGCAACTTTGGCCAACTATAATACCATTCGTCGCGAGAAAAGCGAGCGGAACGACCCTCGATCGCATGACGCGTGCAAATGTCAAGCGATGCGTGAACGTCTGCAATAGCACGCTTATTGAACAGTCGCACATAAGTTTACACCAGCGCTCGTAAATTGTGTTATCCGAGAAGTAATTTAACTGCGCAGTGGTTTTATAGTGTCGTAAAAAAATCACAATGCACACGCGGCAATAAAACCGATGTTCTGTGGGATACTGGGGAAGAGAAGTGGAAAGTTTGAAAGGGTTATGGCCGAAAGCGCAGCTTGAGGAATGTTTTTTTTTTATATATTTCCTGTTTTTGTCGACTCAACCGCACGCACATGGTTGGTTGAAAATAGCGCGCGAGATAGAGCAAAAAAAAAGCTACACAAAGCACACACAGTGCACAGAGCTTTTCCACCCACCACCCACTTCTGGTTGCCCATCAGCTTCGCTCGCTTTCCCCACGATTCCTCATGATTCACAGGACGAGTTTTCCGGCGATGCAATCCGTTACGGCGCACTATCTGCGGCTCGGGCTGACAAAACTCGGTTGTTTAGAGCGCAGGGAGGGCGCGAGGAGGTGGGCATGGGCTGCAGGATAACAGGGGATGAGAGGTGTCGGAGGCCGTCTCGAGCTAAGCTCGAATCGTAAAACCACAGCCCACTGAGTGGCATCGAATTGAATTACCGCTCGAGCGCTCCGGTGCATGCGAAAATGTGTGCCACACACACACACGCGCGCGCTCACGCATGGGGAAAAGTTTTCCCGGTGCACACCGGGATTAGACCGAATCCTCACCGGTGCGGAGCCAGCTGGAGTGGAAATTTTCAATTATTAATAGCTGGAAATAATCGCACCCGTGCGGTCATGCGGTCGCGCCAAGCGAAGGAAAAGGCATAATAAATATGCATCTTTTTTTTTTCCTGTGGTTGTTGTTGGCCTGAGTTTTATTATTTCCCGCCTCGGCAACTTTTGGGGGGGGGGGAATTTTATTACCCCACCAAAACTTCCCAACACTTGCCAGCTGGACGGGGAAAATCCATAAAATTCACTTTACTGCGGCCCTGTCGGGGCAGCAAATTTGATCTCGCACCGCTAATTGTCCTTGCCACGTGCGTTCCGGTTCAGGATGTGTGAAATCAAAACGCACGTTTCGTCACGTCAAACCAACAGAAAAAAAACAAGCTTCAATTCCTAGTAAAAACAAGTGCCAATGTCGTTTACGTGCATAATAATATTTATTGCATCATTTTCACGCAGTACGTGGAATTGTTTGATGTGTGCCCGTTAAGTGCGCACTTAAATAGTTTCACTTCCTGCTTATCCTGCCTGAAGCGCTCGACCCACGCCACCGACGGGTTTCCCTATCGCCATTTCTGCTCATTGCGATACGTTTAATAGCTTTTTAATGGGTTTTTTAAATTAAATTATCAATTATCAAACGCAAGCACGCTCGGTCGCGCAAGGTTTATAAATAACCCATCGGCCATTACTTTTCGCAAGGAGCGCCATGTTTTTCTTTAATTTGATTTTGCAATTACACGTATCCAGCCTGTCCTGAATGTGTTCGCTCTTTTCTTTTTTTGTGACGTCTCGTTGTGTATTCTCTTACTTCACGTGAAGCGCTAAATAGCAAGTGATCATTTTAAATGTTACCGCTCATCAAACACATGTTCCGGTTGTTTCTTCTAACCACAAGAACTCGTCCTGAATAATGTCTACATCCACCCGCATTATGCTCTACCACCTTTCCGTGTTGCCGTGTTGTTAATCCCACCAAGCAAAACAGTTGTCTAATGTTTCTCTTGCATTTGAATTTTGATATTTACGTGTTGTGTCTAAATATGCGCCTGTGTTTTTTTTCTCCCTTTACTCTGTCTCTCTTTGGCTGATTCCTACCACTTTACATGTGTATGTCGCTCTTTCTCTCTCACCCACAAACTCACTCTTTCTCTCTGTCTCTGTCATTGTTACTCCTTCGTTGTTTTGTATCGTAAACAAAAAAAAAACAAACCGTGCAAGTTTTAAGCTAACCGTTGTGTCCTGCCTGCAAAACCCGCCCCGAAACCCAACGAGTGGCGGAAAGAAAAAGGTGTGCTCCGTAAAAGAAAAGCTCACTCACCACCCGCTCCACGTGTGCTGTTCCGGATGAAAAAGAAGAAGAAGAAGACACGAGAATAAAAAAAAACACACAACGCCAGGAGTCGCTCTGCGCGCTTTCACGCTTTTGTCAAACGCTATCGATCCGCTACTTTTACTTTCAGAGATTCGCCTCGAGACGATGCTACTCGACCTGTTCGCTGCACGGGATCCAGCAGGTGCGGCAGAACTCGTGCGAGCAGACGTACATTTAGTTCCGCCTCAACCGGAAACCGTCAACAAGCAGCATGCGCTTTCCGCTTCTTCGGCGCCGCTCTGCCCGAGACATGCAGAGCCACAGACTGAGAGAGACTGAGCACACGAAACAGAGAGAACGAGAGAGCGCGCGCGCAAGAGAGAGAGAGAGAGAGAGAGAGAGACAGATGGGAGGTGGTAAAGGAATGGGGAACGGGTGAGGGAGGGCCCGGAAATCATATTCATAATAACGCCATATCGCTCAACTTTCGAAAATCACCGATCTCAAACTCGCTACCCCCAAGTGTGTGGGAAGGGTGAGTGCTGTAGAGGAAGAGGGGCGAGAGTGGGGAGGGGGGGGGGATGGTAAAGGTCGCAGGGGTTTCTGGGCAGGTGACGGGGAGAGGGAGAACATCTTCGAAGGGCGCTTGAAGCAAGAACAAGCGCGAAGCCACTTATTCTGCCCATTGCCACCCTGCCTTCCGAACGTCGAACTACCCTCTTCAGTGAGTTTGTATTTGTTTGAGCGAAAGAGCGACCAAGAGAGGAAAAGAGAGAGGAAGGTGGACGAGGAAAAACAGCACGGCCCGGTAAGTGGACCGCCCAGATGAAAACCGGAATCACTCGAAGCCGACGATCAACGGAATGCTAGACCACATGGCTATAAGGAAAACGAAAGAGAGAGAGAGAGAGAAAGAGAGAACGAGAGGGAGAGAGAGAGAGAGAGAGAGAGAGAGAGAAGGCAAATCAGGGGCTTGTTTGTTGTATATCTGTTCGCCGACGGTGTAATTAGTAGAGCGCGGCTTCGAGCAGCACCGAGCGCGCTACAAGTGTATCTAGTACTGAACCTAGAAGGTACGTAAACGGCCCCTTCTCTTCCTCTTCTCACGCCTCTACCATTCCCCATCTGTTGCCTCTCGGGCCGCAATGAATCTGCATACATAATACATGGTGTGTCTGTCTCTGTCCTCCACGTACAGCTTTGATTTCGTTCCAGCCATTTTTTTGTATCTAGTTTTAATGTACGGTGGCACGTGGAATGAAACACCGGGCGCCTCCATCCGATTGCGATGAAGCACCGGGCGCCTCCATCGCGTGGTGATGGAAACACCAGGCGTCTCCATCGCATTGGTATAAAGCACATTTCGATGAAGCACTGGGCGCTTTCACCGCATTGCTATAAAACACCAGCCGGCTCCATCTCATGCCAATGAAACACCAGGCGCCTCCATCCATTTAACCGAGAAGTACTGGGCGCCTCCATCGGTGTTACTATTTAAAAATGTATGCACCGGGTGGCTACAGGTGATCTATCCAGCAGCCCTGTGCCGTTTTGTTTTGCATTAAAATATTAAAACATCGATCACCTTCATCTAAGCGGTTCTCCTTTCGTCCAGTGAGCTGCTATTTAAGAGCTGGTTGACGCTTGGTTGAAAAGAAAAATCATCCCCCTCACGCAAAACACCAACAACTCGCCTGTGCGGAAGATGACATTTGCCGCATGCACGGTTGTAAATGGCCCATCATTAGGCTTCCTGTTCGCATGTAAGGGTATGCGAAATTAAACCGACAACCGAGCCACTTCAAACACACCTTCCGACACCAGCCTAAGCTGCACCGAACGATGGTACCGCTTTTAATCGCAACCGGCCTTGTTTCCGATCCTACTCACCCCAACCCAATGGCCGCCGGTGGCATCCATTTTAATTTATGTGCCACGAACGGTCTTTATCATCCATCAAGGCCGGCAAAGCTTGCGCCAGGCTGCGTTAATGGTTCGCACGTACTTATAGGGAAACTGGTGTTTTTTTTTCTCTCTCTCTCCTCCCACGAGCGCCTTCGACGAGCAGCTGGTAAATAAAAAAATCCATTTTCCCCCCATGCTGCTTTTTTTTGCGCCCCGTAAATCCCACCACCCTGGATGGCTTCCCTCGAAGGAGGATGAAATATTAAGCAAGTTTTAACGCAATCCGTGCGGTCGCAGTTCGACCACCGGCTACCGGAAAACCGAACCGAATGGGGAGGCACAGGAGAAAACCCAATCAATAAGGGCTGCAATCTTGTTACTGCAAAATCACATTACCTCGAGTGGGCCTGGCATTAAAGCGGGTTAAAGATTAAGCAACGCGTCCGTCGGGCTGGCGAATGTCGCCGCCATCCTGCAGCAACCGATACGATAATGTTGTCAGTGTGGAAGGTTGCGAATGGGAGGGGAAAAAATGGGGGTTGAAATCGGATGAACTTAACCCCCCCCCTCCCTCCCACCATCATAAACGTCGACGTTCCCCAAGCAGCATCCGTGACGGCGACTTAATGCTCGCCCGAACTAAACTATTTTTGCCTATTTTTATTTCGTTCCCCCTTTTGTTGCGGATGTTGATGTTGTCACCCGCGCAGCCCTTCCCCAGGACCCGCGGGGGGGGGGACTTATTCTTTTGTTTCCTCACCCTCACCCCGCCCAGCATGCACCCCCGAAGGACGATCGTAGCTCCTTTTTCGAGTCGCGTCCGATTGGCCATTGTCCCCGGGAGTTATACTTGCGTGAAGGGTGAGAGGCTGGCGAAATAATACACACCCCCCCCCTCCCCTCCTTGCTGCCCTTGAAAAGAGCCACCATCGAGTGCGTGAACGTGTCTTTCACTCCTTCACAGCGTCCTTGGTGAGTCATGCAGATGATATGAATGCCATTCGTATGCGACCGAAACCGGGCTCTGGGGGCAGGACTCATTTGCCGGACGATTTGATTGGTGGGGGGGGGGGGGGGGGTAGGGCTAATTTGGCACCCACCCTTCTCCACCGACCCATTAGGGCCGAACTTCTGCCAAACTGAGGGCTCCTTTTGCGAGCAGGATCGCTCGCATAACTAATCTTATCTTTACGTGGAATCCTTCTTTCGGTGCGCCGAAATTGGTCTCATTGGAAGACACTTAAGCCCTTGCCCTGTTGGTGGGGACATAGCTGCCCCTCTTACCCCACTACTGGTGCCCTTTTCTGGCCTGCTTTCCACCAAACTCGGGCCGCACGCGTCACTTCGCTTGCGTCGCGTTCTGTTTTTGGGAAAATATTTTCCTTTCATTTCCTCCATCGAACACCCGGTCGGTGCTGGCCCTTTCGTGGCGGCTATTGAACCTTCGCCACTGCCCCCTCCCTCCTCCTCCCCCTTCACAGCCTCCTCAACCCTCTCTCCTTCCTTCTCACCACTTCCCCTCCTTGTAGTGGAGCAAGAATCACGCCAAGAACGATGCCGCCTTTCCGTGGTTTGGGCTGTCGCGTGCGTACGAACTTTTTTTGTTCCCAAATGTTTTTTTTTCTCTTCCTTTTTCAATTCCCCCCCCCCCATTCGAGCTGGTGTATGCGCGCCCCCTTTTTGGGGGCTTCGTATTTATTCACTCCCTCTCCCCCTCGCACTGTACCACCCTCACTGCCGCGATCCACCGAACGGGCGGTTGACGGATTTTGCGAGTGCCCATTTTGACGAGTCATGACGCTTATGAATACGGTGGCGCACTGGCACAAGGTTGAAAGCACAACCGCTAGACGCAACAAAATGGCGCTCTCTCCTCCTCCCAGTGTTTCCTCCCATTCCCCACGAGAAAGGCCCATGCAAGGCAGAAGGAATGGCTTGTGCATTGTACAAATTGATTTCTGTGCTTCTTTCCATTATTAGTTACCATGCTTTTTGGTGTACTTTTTCGGGCCAATTTTTTCTTTCTCTCTCTGTCTCTCTCACTCGTCCTTCCCACGACAGCCCCGTCTGCTGGTTTACCTTACGCCGGCTAACCTGGGATGAAGGACGTGCCCTAAAAGCATGTCAGACGTCTTGGCCACCATCGACAAGTGGCAACGACGAGAGTTACGCACTTCGGATGGAGTTTCGATGCGTGAGCGTGTGTGTGTGTGTACGAGAGAGAGAGAGAGAGAATTTCACTTACCCCTACCACCCTTCCTTCACTTGCCACCATCACCATTCATTGGTTGAGGTGCCTAAGCAGCCCTTCGGAGGACCTTTCGTGGCTCTCTCGGCGTGTAGCTTGTCACCTTCCACCCTAGCCGTGCGTTCCTTCACTCAACTCCCTCCTCCTCAACCCCAGCTAACCAATCCCCCCCCCGCCCCCCTTCCCACTCATCACAGCCATGGGCGTACTTTCTGCTCCAGCGCCTAATGGCCTTAACGACGACAACAAATTTCAACTTCACGTCTAAATTGAAACGCGCGCTCCAAGAGCCACCCCCGAGCCGTGCGAGTGAGAAGGAATGAGAGTTTGGTGAGAGAGGGTGAGTGCCACACTATTGTTCGTGGCTGTGCTTCGATCCCGCCAGGCTACGGCCCATTTTCGTCTCGACTCGACTCAACGATCGCAATAAACAACTTTCCTGGAAGATTAGATAACGAAATGGAGAGCATAAATACCGGTGGGTGAGGCAGGGAAGGGTGTGTGTGTGTGGCGGAAGGAGTAGGAGAAGGGAAAGAAGGGAGACTGGGAGGAGATGCAGCTACTTCCGGAACGCCGTTGGAGCAGAGGAACGGCAAGGAGCACACAAAAAAAGTTTCATTAAGATACTTGTTAACGAAGGGCGCCCTCGTGCTAGGATTTCCCGTTTGACCGATGCCGATTTTCCGCATCGGAGTTTTTCCCGCGTGGCAACCGCTTTCCCCCACCCCTTCCTCCTTTCTCCTCTTCCTCCTCCTCCTCCTTCTGATCCGCCAACGGGCGCGCAATAAATATTGAGAGTGCAAAGTTTGGATGACGACGCGCTCGCATTCGGCACTGTGTCATACATCCCCACGTGTGAGAGGGTTTGTTTTCCCAACCCGCGTTTTTCCTTTTCCCCCCCAAGTTGGGTAAGGATGGAATGGCATCGAATCGATCACCAAGGCGCTTTTCCACTCGCGTTCCCATAGACCTATAGTGAAAGGCCGCGGACTGTTTGGTTAAAGTCCTGCCTGCTCGTGAAAATTCCGCAAAACCCTTGCGTTTTGTATAATGATCTGCGTTTTTCTACGTGTAGAAGCAGGTAATTGCTAGCAAGCGATACACTCAAACCCACCCTTGACGGGCCGTTATTGGAAAATGCCCATCCGCTTGGTGGAAAGTGAAAACATCCCGGCTGATTGGAACGCTTTTCCGCACGAGGGATATGCAAATGGAACCGGGGTGAGCTTCGGCGGGGAGAAAAACTCACCGCTTCCGTTAGGCGGTGCCCACGCTCTCCCTTGCCTCGATGCTTTCCCAGTCAACAAAAAGATTTCAAAGCAAAACCAGCATAAATGAGGAAATAGCCGGCTCCCGGCTGCGCTGATCTGCTTGGTGGGAAAGCGAGTTTTCCACCGCTGAGGGGTGGCTGGGAAAAGGTAGGTTGGTTTTTCCGGTAGGAAAAAGAGGGAAAGCGAAGGAGCTTGGCAAGAAAAAGCTGGCACCGTTTTGAACGGGCGAATCACAATCACGAGACGTACGGCTGACGCTTGATCTGTCAAATATTGACTTGTTTTCGTGTTGTTGTTTTGCCACCGATTTGTTATTTTTTGTTCTTCTCTTTGCGTTCTCGTCTTTTTTTTATTCTCTCACCTTCTCTTTCTTTCTCGCCTTCGCTTACTTCACTCACCCAGCTCACATCTTGTCTCTTTCTCTTTCTTTCATTTTCTTTCCATTCCACACCGTCCCTCTCGCACAGTGCCACATGGCTGCGATCGTGGCCTCGTCGTCGTCCGTAAGTAGCGCTGTTTGATGTTTATTTTGCGGGTTTTTTTTCCCCGCCAAGCGTTTTCTTTTGCGTTTCCCACCCACCAACAAAAAAGGCCACTGACCAACCGCTTCCCATCTTCTTCCCTTTGCCGGGGGGGAGGGGGCTCTATCGTTGCAGAACTGTAGCGTGTTCGATAACGGTTATCAGCGTCGTAACAATCGCCCTGTATCGGGCCAACATGGCCGGGCCGGGCATCATCACCAGCATCATCACTATCGCCACCATCGGCACTACTGCAGCAGTAGTCACCACTATCACCACCGTTCGCGGCCTGTTGGGCGGCTTGGAGGGTTGGTTCAAGGTGGTCCCGAGGGTGGTACGTTGCACCAACGCGTCACCAACCCACCAGCTCTTCCCGCAGGACCTTCGGCACCAGCGACACCGGTTGCTCCAGTAACTTCCGGTGGATCTATCGAGATCCCGACCACGACCGGTCGGAGAGCTAGTGGATCTGGAGGACGCCGGTGTACTTTCGCCGCTGGATCTGGGATACGCACCGGCAGTCGTAAGCTACATCCCCAGCTGACGGCAACGGAACCATAAGTCGCCAGGGCAACGCCTCCACACTAGCGGCAAGCGAGTACACCCGGGGTAGAGTGACAGTAGAGGCTGGAACAGCCGAACCGAAAGGCCGAAAGAAGAAAGCAGCTACTACGCTGCATTGTGACCGCGGTCACCAATTGTTATCTGTACCGTTCGTTATCAGTTGACAGCTGTCATGTGATTGTTGTTTTGTTTATGCGACACCGACAGCCGGGTCTGTCGTCTAGTGAGCAGAGTTACTTAGGTTATTAACTACCGTTTCCGGTGAATGAGGAACAGAACAGGACAGGAATTATTGTACCACACCACAAAACAAGCTGCTCCATTACAGCTGGCAGTATTTTCGTTTTCTGTAGACCGCCCGAGCCAAGGACATTAGCTTGCTCGATCGGGCATGTGCATTATGTTCGATTTTTTGGTTTTCCGTTTCTACATGGATGGTGCGGGCATGGGAGGGAGGTGCCGCCCCCACCCGCCAAGGACCCTGTGATTCCCGTGTGTGTAGTAACCGTAACTAGTATGGAGTTGTTAAATGTATATACACAGAAAGGATCAGTTCCTACTGACTTGACGTTTTGTATGGACGTTGGTAGGTAATTTTGGACCCTTGGCGTTCCCGTAAAGATACGAGCTGGGAATGCGTGTTGGAAATGCGCCACACGCGATCGCTTCCACGAGGGAGAATCTTGTACTCGTTTGCCTACAGAGGGCATGTCGCATGCAAAAGAGAAGCGCATCCAGAGTTTGCAGAACAACTGACGAACCGCGCGGAAAACTTGCAATCAGCCCCGCTACAAGGTGTCGGTGTAGGTGAGAGGACCGTACCTGTCGGCAAACGCGCCGGAACTCATTTTGCAACGCGATGGCTTTGCACACAATTAATGTCCGTGGAGCTTCACGTCTCGGACGTTATCATCTAAGCTAGTAGTTATGTACCATTGAACTGAATAACGCTCTCGCTAGGTTGTAGGTAGGTTGTAGGTGCTTGGACGCCACGGCGAATAAGAAAACCAACCGCGCACACCATGAAAAACCCCACTCCAGATCGCGCCGCAACAGATCGTCTATGTACTCAAGCTAAATCCTGTGACCACCACGACCTACTCCAGCTCTAATTCCCAACCCGGAGTCGCCTACGCCAACTCTGGCGGCGCTCGCTCTGTTTGCCTTTCAAATTGTAGTAAACAGAGCGGGACCGGCGTGCCAACGCTCGGTTTTGGAGTGTTCCACCTCCGCAGGTCTTCCCGGGTCTTCCTTCCCCCACTTCTGACCTTTGCTCGTTCTTCCCCGCTGGTCTGCGGTTTTTGTCGCAGCTTTTCTTTTTTGTTGTTTGCATTTCCTCATCCGCTCCGTTGCTTCCGTTGCTGAAATATTTCGCACCCCGTCGGGGTACTTGAGCTTCCTCTCCTCTGATTCCCCTCCTCCTACACATTCCTTCACCTGCTCTTCCCTAAGGGAACCTGACCTAACCTCCAGGGCGTCCCAACCAAGCGGTTCTAACACGCAATCACATTTTAATCAAACAAAGTTATTTCCGGCTGCAGTTTTTGTGCGGTATGTGTGTGTGTGTGTGTTTCTGCTCTTCCACTGCTTCTTAATTACTCCTCTTCACTCGCTTTCTCATTTCCGCTTCGTCCTTTCGGGAGTTTTTTTTCCACAACCTTCTCACTCCAAGAATAAAATCCGTTCCCGCTGAGCCGTGTACATAATAGGGTCGTAACTATTTTGATCCTACTTTTGTTTTTTTTTCCTCATACCTCCATCCCCTTCCTGACTTTCCGGTTCCACAATCCTACTTCCGGTGTGTGTGTGTGTTTTTTTTTTATTTCATCGCCTTCGCACACCTTCTTCCGAGCAGCAGGGGTGCTTGCCGGTAGAATTTGAATTCCTCTAATTACCATATTAATTGTGTTACTCTCGCTCTATCTCAGCCGCGAACCGTACCACCTTTCTCTCACAGCACACCCGCTTCCCCTCTCTCCCGAAACACCCAGCATAAACCGTCGGGATTGCCGATTGTCAACCCCCTGGGTTGGGTTCAGGAAAACGCACGCCTTTCCCAGGACTGGGAAAACTCGGCTGCGAGTAAAGTTTTCCACCGCGCTAACTTTTCACCCTCGGCGCTTGCAACCCCCTCTCCCTCTCTCCTTCTGCCTTTCCCATCGCCGAATCCGCAATCCGTGCGTTCCCGGGAGGCAGCAAAAGGGAACTTTACACCGGCGGTTTTGGGGCCACAGAATTAATAGGGCCCTGGCAACGGCACCACCGGATTTACAATTCTTATCGTCACTATCGACAGTCTGGTGGTGTGAGAGAGATAGCGAGTGAGAGAGAGAGAGAGGCTCGAGAGAAAACGGAATAGATAAAAAAAGGGCACCCGCCAGGTCAAGGATTGAAAGCACGCCAGGGAAAGGGGAATCGTAAAATCGCTCCCTTCTCCTTACAGACCCGGAACCGGAAGTGGTTAGGGGTCGGTGGGTGTGTGTGTGTGTGTGTTGAGAGGGAGGCTTTCGGACAGAGCGAGCCGCCCCGGATGTCGTCCGTCTCGTTGCCGCCACTGTTGCTTTTCACCAAACCGAGGGTGCCACTTTTTCTTTTCATTTCTTTTCTTTTCTTTCTTTTTTGAAAAATCCCCACTCCCCACTATTTGCCTTAATTGATAGCCAACGGGGTGAAAATACATTCGCCGCAGTTGAATCGAATGATAACTCGACGGCAATTAGAGATTTACACCCCGAGGTAGGAGGGGTGGGTTTTTCCTGTCGCTTTTCCCTCCCCCCTTATCGTCCCGCGCCCGTCCAAGGGCGGGTTTTTATGGGTCTGGATTTTTGGGATTTGAAGGGTGCAGACGAAAAACGGGTGCCAGTGGAAAAGGAGGGTGGAATACCCCGGAATAGAAACGCACAATAGCGCACACCGTCATGGGGCGGCCGTAACGGTTAAGTTGACAATTATGCTCCCATTAGCGCCATGGAATGACTTCCCGTCTCAGGATCCGATTTGTCGACTCGCCCACCCACTCTCACCCTTCCCATTCGCTCACGCTTCCACCGAGAAAACCCCCCCCCCATCGGTGGGTGTGGGTGAGTTTTCGTGCTGGAATATCCCTTTTTCTTTACATTCGTCACCTCCCTTTCGCAGGAACTTTAAAGCTGTCACATTCACCATACGGGACCGTCAGATAGCCGAATGTACGCCCTTTCCGCAACACACTCCGTGACTCGATGTTCCCTTCCGTGCCAGATAGGCGGATTACCACCAGACCAGAAACAGTATGGGACCGTGGGTGGGAAAATGGAGCCAAATAATAAACCACTATATTAAATCAGTAGCGAATAGACGGGCACACCAGATCAGGCACCAGGCAGCCTGATAAATTGGAACGTAATCACGGCGAGATTGGAACGGACGTGCGTTGGTGGTTGAACGACGAGTGAAAGTGAGATAGACAGATAGAGAGAGAGAGAGAGAGAGAAAAAGAGAGAACAAAAATACGTCGTTGACAGACCACGGAAGGTTGGATGGGACAAAAAAAAACACACAACACGACTATTCGACTACTGTACATACATCGATGTAATTATACATACACATTCATGTGAGCACTGAACACTTCTCGTTCCCGCAGCATGCAAGTCTGGACCATGAAGGAAGCAGAGAGAGAGAGAGAGAGAGAGAGAAAGAGAGAGAAAAGCAGTAAGGATGAGGGTGTCTGGCTGGTCGAGAACGTTTTCTCCGCGGTGTATACATGTATCTACACTATCAAGCTGTACACGTGCATACATGTATGTTATATCGATACGCTAGGACGCATGTATAGGGCCTTAGCTGTTGGGTTTCTTTTTATTTTCGTTCTGTTGATAAAATTCTCTTTATGTGATACAGCATAGAGCACAGTCATCTGTTCAATCAATAATTGTTAACTAGATGTAAGGAATCGTGTAAGAATAATAAACTACAGGAACGGTGTACAACTCCTCGACCAGAACCTTGCCCATATCACACGGCCCGAAAGAAACCATCCCTCGCAGACGTTAATGAAGGAGGGCTTACGAATGATCTGATGTGTGTTCGCTCGGTACATCGTTCTGGATGAGCCTGGAGCTGGCTGGAAATTGGAGATTTGTGCACTAACCCGAAATAAGAGAGCTTAGCGGTGGATCCACTTACGCGCAGGGCTAGCCGTGGCTAAGCAGCTGTCATGGAAGAAGCTGTCATGGAGGATTTGATGAATCTATGGATTCCAGCGTACGAGACAGATTACAGCATCCCGTAAGTTCTGCAGCAGTCCATCTCAATCTGTGGTATTCTTAAAGCTGTGTAGCAACGTTATCGTCGCCATTAAACGAGGATACTACCCAAGTTGGCACTGTCATGCAAAAACAAACAGAAAACTTCAAATATCGCACGTTAGAAAATGAAACAGAGCAACGAAAGTGGCTCCCAACATGAAACGATATAAAGGTAAGTTAATTAATCGCATCGACCCACAGTCGTCCTCTCAGCTACCATTTTGAGTTTTTTTTTTATCATTGTCAAATAAAACGCTTCAATGACATCTAGCCGTCGGACGGACGATCGGTTCGCAATGGTTTCAACGAAGCGGACTCCTCGTGAAGTGCCTTATAAACGTGAAGCTTCTTCCCTGTGGTGATCCTCGGGCAAAATTACGCTGATTGGAAATGGCGGCGGAGGCTCATCGCTGATGTGCGAATTTAATCCCCACGAGCATGGCTCCACAAAATTTAAGATGAAACTCACAAAAAAGAACACAGACCAAGCAAGTACACCAGCAGTGAAAGAAAACGGAACAAAACTTCACCATATTTTATATTAATAAAGCGCACGATGCGACGAGCGGGGCCAAATTGGATTGTTTTCCCTCCGGCCCCGGGTCGCTTGGAACGGCAGGAACGGGTCGTGCCTGGAAGCGGTGGGTGATGTAAAATAACAAAGGCAAAAAAAAAACATACACACCATGGTGCGTGAAGCGGCAGTTACATCGTATGTATTTATTTTCTAGCTTTAATATTCTAATGCCGCTCGGTGCAGCGTTACGAGAAGGGGTGAGTGAGGCTGAGATGCGGTAGCGGAATGGAGGTGACGAAAGGGATGGTTTTCCTCAGCCAGCTAGCAGCCCTTTAAAGCCTCCAATGGCAGGGAAGCTGCGAGTCGGCTCCTTTCGCGAGCATATGCAAGCGTTGCAGGCACATAACAAGAAGCCTTCATGCAGCGCCCTCTTGTGACAAACAATGGGGATCAAGAAGAAGAAGAACAAGAAGAAAACCAAGCCCGCCATGTTCCCCCAATGCAATGGCAACAGCGGCCGACTTGTGAGTGTTTACCAGCACACGCGAATTGTTTCACGCCACGATGAGGCTAAAAATATCACCGCTTGTAGGGCCTTATTGTTCGCGATCGTGCCCTCTTCGGGGAAAGCTTTCATTTTTCACCACCGGTGTCATCGCCCATTCAGCCAAGGGGAGGGGCGTCTTGCCTATCGTCCCTTTCAACAGGGGGGGAGGGGCTCGTTTAAGACCCCCTCCGTTTGACAGGACCACAAACCGAGCCCCGTCAGCTTTTGACAGCCCACAGCCTCGGTTGGCGGGCTTCAGAATCTCTTGTCATACCTCCTCCACGTGCGTTGCTTTGCTGTTTCGGCAGCTCCATGCCCTTTGTTCATTCGCGCCACCAACCCTCCCCCGCCCTCCCCCGCTCCGCCCCCTCCAATCCAAAAACCATTAGGATGCCGTTGTCCCGTGCTTTGGTGGATGCGTGTTTATCGTGCCTCGCGCCTACTTGACATACGCACCTTTCGTACTGGTTTCTTCCCACAAGCACATTTTTTTTTCGCTTAAGGTGAGCTCTTATATACCAATCTCACCACCAGCAACCTTCGCCATCGGTCGCTCGGTGGAGGAAAAAAAAATAATAACAATATTCGGACCCCACCAGCCAGCCAGCTTGTGGTGGCGAATTTTTCCGCGTAACGCTGTTGCTGCTGCACGTGTCCTGCCGCGACAGTGGGTGGTGGTGGTGGTTTGAAGAGGGCTAGAAGAGGAAGTACGAGCAGTGGAAGAGAAGAATGGGAGGGGGAGGGTGAAGGGAGCACAAAAAAATTGCTCAGCAATCATCAAAGGTGCTAACGCTTTGCTGTTTATTTTATTTTGCGATTCTTTTGCCCGCTCCCTTTTCCAAGGGCTCACCTTATGCCATCGTCTCTCGCGCACTCGTCACTCTATTTAGTGCCCCCCCTCTCTCTCTCTCTCCTCCCGCTCTCCCCACCACCCTTCTGCCTACCACCCACCGCGTGCTGTTGGCACAAAAAAGGGCATCGCGACGCGACCACCCACCGAAAACCGGGAAAGCAGCCTGCCAAGCCCGGATGGCTTTTTCACTCGCTGCACGACAAATAGAAAATTCCCCGCCACCTCGGGCGCTTTCCTTCATCACTCCTCCTTACCATCACCCACCCCATGGCGGGGTCTGTTCTCCAAGAAACCCCACCTGGGGCCTGGAGCCAGGGCGAACGGGGTTTTTTGGCCAAAATATGAATTTGCTGTTAAGGATTAAATTTGATTTCCGCACGGCGAACCGCCGGAGGGCTGTGCTTTTCCTGGTGCGTCTAGAGTCGCGGGAATGTGCGTTTTTATTTTACCCACCGACCCCCCCCCCCCCCCCTCTGCTCCTTCCATGCCGCGGGCACCTTTCCATTGGTCGAGGGCGAGTTTGTGGCGCCAAGTAGGAGGTTTTCTATTTGTTGCTTTTTTTTTTGTTGGAAAATTCGCCCGTCAACTATTTGCATACATTTTTTTTCTGAGCGGTACATCCAAAACCGTTAGTCTTGGGCACTCTTGGGACAGAGATTGAGGGTTGGTTTGCGATGCGACCTCGGGCTTCTCTTGGGGGCAGCTATGGTCGGAACCTTACGACCCTTGAGAGTCCAATTATCGCTCCATTCGCCAGAGCACGGCTTGCTGGTTGTTTTAGCAAAGCGTCGAAAGCGTGCTCTCTGGTTGAAGGGTGCATGCTGGCTGGTCGTTGGATAGTGGAAAGATTCGTTCCAACATCGTTGGATGCCAGCACGAAGATTGAGTTCATTTGGATGAACTTAGCTTGTTCGGGTCCGTGATGTTCCTTTGGTTCATGCTACAGGGTTCGCGATGTTCATACCCAATTCTGAGAAACCCCTTTAAGATCTAGCGTAAGAGTCCTTAAAATACAGCCCATCTTTGATACATGACTGTATGCTACATGAGCGTCTTTTACAAGACATTTTTACACGATGCATGACTTTTCCAATCGTCTTTATCACACAGTACTACTCTTTTCGTGAACAGACATCGATATGGTGGAAGTTTAATGAAAATTGGTCATTTATTTGAGTAAAGAATCCCAGCTGGAAAGTTCAGTTTGAGAATATTTGTTGATTAAAAGGAACATATTATTGATATCCGTTAATGTTAATTGTTCTTAACCGTGCATGATATCGAATACTGGAAGAACGAATTGAATACTACAAACAGTTAAAGTAATAGACGTTATCTAGAGCAACGTAAATGACAGTCTATCAAAGTATTATTCTAAAAATTCCCTCCACTTAAAAGATTAAAGACACCAGATCTACCGTTCTTCGTTCAGCGTGGTGACTAACCCTCTCATGAACACCGATGAACACACCAACTCCCGTGCATGAACAACTCATCTTCCGCCTCTGGTAGTTCATCCGATTCCTGCAGGATTTCGCGGTGCGTTGGAACGAACGAATGGAACACGTTCTTCCTTGCAAAGTGCGTTTCAAACCAGGTGCAACTTCGATAAACGGACGAGCACATTCCAATCTCGTATGTCCAAAGCCACCATTCCCAACTGTGACGTGGACAAAGGGCACCAACTAATTGCACACAAGAGGGCCCCGGTTGTCCTTAAGCTGGCAGCCACAAAACTCGCTATAATCGATTCCGGTACCATCTCTACGAGCAAAGCGTGTATTTGTCCAGGCTCAGGACCTAACGGTGTGCTTTGAACAACCCGCTTTGGACTATCTCTTCCGGATCGCTGGAGCACGTTAACGTAGTGGAATTAAAGAGTTGATGTTGTCATGGGGTTTCTTTGAGACCACTTACCATACCAAAACGTTATCGATAAACCTGAGAGTTTTCCTCAATTCTCAGAATACAAAAAAAGATGTCCCTTTCTTAAACTCATTCTAGCTGATAAAATATCATTATGGGTAGTTTAATGTACCTGCAGAATATTTCTCAGAATACAATTCTGTTTTTTTTCCTGCACTTATTCTGCTGTTGCTGTTCGTGGGTTCTGTAGAACTTCTGACATTTGCCCTTACATATATTTAGGGCTCAGTTTCGATCCCTCTCACTGCTCACCTTCTCCTGTGTTAATCTTCCACAACAGCGATATATTTAACGGCGCAATGGAGCAAAAGTACGCCAAAAAAAGCATGTATTAAGTCACCGTAAGCTGTTCACCAATCCCGCGGCACCAAAGGCACGCAGGTGGTTTACGGAGTCATCCTCCCGCCTGTGAACTGTTCGCTCTCCCCACACGTACCCGGGTGGAAGAAAAAATAGCCTGCTCGATAAATGAAGCACGACCACGCCGCCCACGTGGGGACTGAGCCGCGCGAACGAAAAAAAAGCGGACCCACCAACAAAAAAGGACGCCCGCACCTAAGGGACGCTAACCGAGGAGGTTTGCATTTTTGGAGTGTTTAGAAACGTCCATTTGCGAATAAAATACACACTCGATTATGCGTGTGCGTCGCCCGCAACGTCGCCGGGGTTCGAGGATGTAAAGTAACCCTATCATACGAGAGCGTGACGAAGCCTCGATCCTTGCGCCAGGACTCGTGCGTCTGGCGAGAAGAAAAGTGCGCCACCAGCTCTTCGGAGGACGCTCTCTCCAGGCTCCCTTCTTTTTGAGGACCGAAATTTGCATGCAAATGTATTCGTCTGCACAAAAAGAAACACCGATTTACTTCACGCAGATTGCTTCACGTTGCACGGTGTGCGAAAGGACGAGGCTGGCAGGCTAAGGACGCGCTGGCAGGATCGTTCTGCCGGTGGAAGCGAGAACGACTGGCACTGCCAGCCCTACCGGAGGGTGGAGAGACAATTTGCAATCACTAGTGTATTGAATCAGGGCCATCGCCCTGCTCCGTTCGTGTCACGGTTCGGCAACACTGAACGCAATTTAGCCACCTTTACCGAGGGCTTCTTTGCGAGAACAGGTGCGAGGGCCGCCCTGCTGCACCTGTGGGCTTCAGGTGGGAGCCCGAAGCAGAAGAAGAAGGTGAGAATCGAGCGAATCCCCAACCCGCCTGGTTGAAATTGAATTTCGAAAATGAAAACTTGCGTCCTGGTGCCGGGGTTGGAACTTGTGCTGGTGTGCGCATTTCCGTGTCCTGGGTGAGCTGTTGGGACAATGCAGTCTACGGTTGGGTCGGAAAGGGTAACATTGATGCACTAGCTGGATGGAGGAGAAGTAATGAGAACTGCTATCCAGACACACCACTCCAGGGGTATTGAAGAAATCGAGAATATTGGAGGCTTGGCTTTATGGTGAGAAGTTGCTTCAGATCGAATTTACATGCCTATCTTATCATCTGCAGTTAAGACTCGCTACTGTTTTGACATCCATTATCTGTACCTCTTGATCTTAAAGGATTTCAAATTGTTTTCACTCACTGAATATTTCCGGAAGAGCTTGATGTACATAGAAGATGGGGTGTTCATGGCTTTGAACTTGCCTTGTCTAAACTTAAACTGCCTTGTCGATATAAAAAAAAACATCTGTATTTAAATACGGATACCACATCATCTGGGTTCTTTTACTTCTAGTCGCAATCTCGACATTCTTAAAACCATTATCTTTCCACCTCGGCAGACGGTAGTAGGAGTATTCAAAAGCCTGAATGATTCGACTGTCGATTTGTACATTGATGGAGCGTATTCAGTGGAGTGAAAAACTGAACAAATTGCTCGTGAAAACTACATTCCATTAGGAGCAGTACTCCAGCTCGGTCGACTCATAGTGCCCTATGCTGGAACGGCCTCCTTCCATAGTGTTGAGATACGTAAATCCTTGAACCAGTATGCTGTTTGGCTAGTAAAGATGATTGTGGTTTTCGAATCGATACAATGACAAGAATCCTTATGTTTCTTTTCCAAAAGAACACCTCTCTTGAGTTTGGTTTTTTTCATTAATGTGTATCACAGAAGACAGCAAAATTCAGTGTGTATTTATGAAGCCGCTCACGTAAATCCATCGAATCAAATGGTGTGAAAACGTATCTAATTTTTCACCTCTGCCAGTGTTGCCTAGAAGTGTAAACAATAAATAGCTTACAGCAGGAAGAACACTATGAAAAAATCTCTCTTTTCGTGAGGAAACCAGATATTTACGAAACAAACAGCTGAAAAAGAACCGTGGAACATTGATTGCACAAAAAAGCAATATTTCTACGATACACATTTTATTTGTAATTATGTCTGATGACAGTGGACATGCTGTAGGTCCTGATTTAAATTAAAATGAGTTACAATTACTAAACACTTAAGTACTGTTGGCAAACAAATGACGTAGAACAAATTTATAGTTTAAAAACACACACACTTATTATTAAATGGCGCATCTTTGACTTGAGCTTCTTTGATTTGAAAATTTTCCATAGCCGCATAGTGAGGCTCAGTCGAGATTTGAATCCGAAATAAAGCATCATTTGTTTGTGTTGCTAGCTATCGTTTTCGAATATCGAGCCTCCCATCTCAGTACATAGTTATATCTAGTGTTGTGAAATCTACATTCGCCCTCTATTCAACTTATTATATCTGGCAGTTTGTGTGACTTGAAATTAAGCAAAGTACGGCTTTTAACACCAAATTAAAAGGCTTAGCAGCTCCAATGGTAGACATGCACTTGGTGCCTGTCCAACCTTACTGCTACGTCAACTATTTCGGCCTTGTTTCTTGCTCGTTAACATATCGAACATAGAGAGTAGGTTCCGGCGGAGGCTGTGGGGCATTTTCCGACTCTTCCATGTATGAACAAGCGATGGCCAAAGTGCTACCATCATCGCTGAAGCACAAGCTTGAGATCGAACTATCGTACAGATGAAACTGACACAATCGTTTCTTGTTAAAGCCGTCCCATATATTGACATATCCGTCCGAACCTCCGGTGGCGAAGGTGTTGTACACAGTATGAAAACTGATCGCATTCACGGGATAGATCAGTTCAATCTCGTTCTCCTTCGCGCGGTGGCACTTGAACGCAAACTTTTTCTTTTGCACTTCCGGATTGGGATCAAAATATTCCACCGCGACCCTACCCTCGATTGAGCTCATCACGTAACCCTCTTTGTTCGGAAAGCAGCGAACAGCGCGGGTTTGGTACTTCAGCGACGATTCCCGGCGCTCGATGTAGCTGTCCATCTTTCGCAGGTCCCAAATTAGAACTTTCCGCTCTGAAGTGGCCACCACAAGTTTTTCGTCAATGCAGCTCATCGAGTACACCTTACCGTTGCTTTGCTCGTAGGTGCCCACACATTCCTTTTCACGCACGTCCCAAAGCTTCACCGATCTGTCCCAGCTGCCCGTTAAAATAGCATTCAGTTTTGCGGAATATTCAACACATTTCACACCCGCGTTGTGGCTGCCGAGCGTGCTTTCCATGTGGGCGTTCAGATCGTATAGCTTGACGACATTGTCCAACCCTCCACTGATTGTTTTAGTTGAATTCTACAAGATAAGCAAGTGAATTAGATTAATAATAAAAAAACGGTAAACGTAATATATCGTTGAGCCTACCAGAAATGCGCAATCCAGCACTGGAGACGAATGGACAAATTTATGGCGTAATGTATTGCTAACAACATCATACAATCGTACCGTCGTATCCCAGGATGAAACCAGTAAAAATTTGTTTAATTTAGGAGCAAATTTTACTGCGGATATCACATCCACCGGTGTATTTTGCAGTTGAGTTTCTGGTTTCCGAGCCATTTTACTTCTGTATTCCGTAACGAATCTATCATGAGCTCACAAATATGAAAAAGCTTTATACTGCCAGCTATTCAACGGTTGATCGATAAACGATTAGATGCCATTATCGGAAAAGTGGGAAACAATAGCAATATCAGGATCCAATCGTCTCAATCAAACAATCAATCAATCGACAATAAAATATAAAATAGCTTGCAAATTTTATGAACAGCTTTAGATTAATTAGTTTTTCACTTAAAGTTATAGGACACAGTTCTAGAACTAGGATAAAAACCCTTTTCTGTTAAAATATACAAATATACTCAGGACAAATCCACAGCTTTTCATGACAACTAATCAAAACAATTTTCGTATACCAAAACAATTTCCTTCGTTGCGCTGACATTTCTAATGTCACATTCAAAAATCGTTGCCAACAATTATCAAATTTGTATCAAAGTGTTATCTTTAATTTTTTTAAAATGAATATCTACTCGTCCTTTTAATTTTGTAGCCCATATCTGCTTCTATCTCATTGATTGAAACTGTAATTGTGAGTGTAAAAAAATTTTTCGTTTTCAATTGCATTTAATTCCGTAGTATTTGAAACATCAATCATCCTGTATCACTTATACGGTAGCCAAAAACCATGTCAATCAAGTATCGATTTCGATTAATGCTAAAATTAGACAGTAAATCATTTTATTTTCATATTCAAAATAATGTAATGTATATACCACACAGATATTTGATATACAAAGTGTTATATAATAAACAACAGACGTTCTTTGTTTGAACTATTTAGCACATTTTTTGGTTGTTATGAACGTATTTAAAACCAGTCTATTTATTTTCTCCTGAACAAAAATATTATTCTGATATCTAGAAGAATTTTCCAATCCATAGGAAGATGCAGAATCACAGATTCAGTATTCTTTTGCTACAACACTATTTTTTGTTAACGACGATTTTTTTATAATCAACTCAGAATCTAAGAAGATTTAGTTTTCATGCTTTTGTTGTTGGACTGCGTCGAAATTTTAGAGCTACTCGACGTTTCGCTCAATTGTACATCGCTTATACTTAGTGTTATTCCAACTTGCGCGAGATAGTATGTAACCATAATATATGTCTACAAGAAAAAAAAACATCAACTAATTTTCCAACGAGTTAATCATTAAAATAAATACCTGTGCCGCTTGGATTGGTACGAAGAACTTATCAAACGCAATAATACCATCGGATATTACAAACAACACGCTGCTAACACCACACAGCATTCGCAGCCGGTTCTGAAAACGGAGTATACAACGTGAATATATTCATCTCAACTATTATAAGAGCTTAAAATAAATCTTACTCGTGAACTTTCAATTCTGGCCAACGATCTCCAGCACATGGTCAGTAGTAACACCGCATAAAATGGAAGACAAATCTTTATCACTGAGTTAAGGTTTCCGAAGAAAAGAGAGGTTGCTAAGCCAAAAAAAGTGAAATGGTCATTGCATTGCCAACAATTCATTCATTTTTTAAATCAACACCGTACACGTCACCCAACTTACCCATAAATCCACACGCATATAAGACAAGACCGATCCAGATTTTCAACGGGTTCATACCGAACGCCAAGATGTAAAATATTTGAGCAACTCCGAAAGCGCCCATTCCGGCCTCAAACAGCTCGTAATTCAGCAAAAAATCACCCAACGAAGAAAATAGCAGTCCATACAAAATGCGCCTCTGATATCGCTTCCTGTAAGGTACAAATTATGGTAAATTAAATTCAATGTCCTTCAGCGAAGGATTCGACATAGCACGTACGCTTTGGAGTTGCTCATGTCGGTCAAAGCGACGAAGAACAGTAGGCTGAATATTGGCATACATTTCAACACCGTCGAAGGCGTGCTGCTACGCTCGGTGTGTTGAATGAGCGAAAAGTAGAGAACTACCGTCGTGATGAATGGGATGAGCTTGGATATAAAAGAATTCTCCTGAAACAACAAATTTTTCCTATTAGGAGAATATACATGTTGCCTTCCGTATCTTGGTTTCTCTGGAAAATCTCCATAAGAAGGTAACACTTCGTAAAAAGACGCATGGCCTACGTTGATGCGCTTTTCCGATGAAAATGAGCGTGAATGAAAATGGTGTCATTTTCGTGGACCTATCACCCGTAACTTTGGTAGCTCAGATTAATTTTTATATCATTTAATTACTTAAATTGACCTTCACTTAATCCATCGGCGGTGAACATTGAGCAGAATCAAATTCCCAAATCCTCAAAATAAGTATGTTTAACGTCGCATTATTTCTATCTTGTTGGTGAGCCAAATCCCCAATTATATTATGAGTAGGCTTAGCACCAGATTAGGTTTAAAGTCAGTACTTACATTCCTGCCGATATCGCCTTGCGGCATGATTGTGGTTATCGCGTGCCGTTTCGATTGATTGCTGGACTTTTGCTCGATTTGCTTGAAGACGAATAACTTTCCTGATTGTGGTGGAATTCTACACGCTTCTCACGACGCAATGGTGCTGCAAATAAACATTCGACTGTTAAAAATAAACCTCCGATCATGAATTCATTACCGAATCCGCGGGGCAAACATGTGCGAATCATTGAAGGCAGCATAACATGTGTTATGCCAACGAAATAATGTTTATAGACTCGCTGGGACCGGCAAAAAAAAACCGAACATAGTGTTCAACATCGCCGCTCGAAAAAGAGCGTTTTCTCTTAAAACCGAGAGAGCAAGAGAAAGATAGAGATAGTAAGACGCGAGCAAATGCCTGGCATATGGACAAAGAGAACGTGTAACGTTGCCGACACTGAAGCAATTACTGTTCACCAACGATTTGGGACCTTCTGCCCCACGGCACTTGATGTGTTAAATTTGCACCAATTCGCAACGAACTTTCCAGCACTCGATGACCATTCAGGTTCTCCCGGTTTTTGTTTTTTTAAAGAAAAACTTCCCGCATTTGCACCACGGTCAATGCCGCACAATTAACAGGCTTCGGAGTCACCAACCTGGTCGACTTTCTGAACGCCACCGCAAACAGCAAAGAGCACTTGATTCAGTACAGGCAGAGCATGGAATACGCAACCGAACGCAAACCGTGCGAATGTGTGATGAATGAAGTGTTAAATGGTCCGGCGAAGCGAACGCCTCCATCGCGGTGCAGATAGTCTTTATCGCGAGTATTTTTAGTTGTCGTTGTTTTGCTTGTAATTAAACCTAACTTACGCCGCTTAATGGTAGCTGAACTTCACCCCAATACCCTCTTCCTTCAACGTGCGAATAGAATGATTTTCGCGATGGATGAGAAAACTGAAATTATAGAAACAACACAGCCGCCTGTGATGCGTTTTGTGTACGGAGTTTGAAGCAGCAGCAAACCCAGAAAATCATGCATTACGACGATGTTTTGGCGATTTATTTTTTCATATCCTTTACGGCGGTATTAAAATCCCAACATTCCCAAAACGATCTTAAAATAGTTTCAAAAAAATAACGCACTTAAAACAGTACGAAGCGGTTTCGAACTACCGATTTACAATAAACGTGTGTACGAAGCGTAATATTGATTACGCCTCTTCTTCAATTGCATGAATGGGTAAGCTGCGATACCCTTAAAAGGGAAAGGGAAAATAAAAAAAAGCACATACGCGCTTTACGAACGCTTTTTTTTTCCTCTCCATGCGTTTGACAAGCCCTGTATGAAGCCGGCCAGTGTTGCCAAGTCGACTAGTAGCTCAGTATGTAGCGCAAAATATTTGCCCAATATAACTGGTTTATGAATTCGATAGGCACAATTTGAAATGAATAACGAAAACAGTTTATTTACAGTTCTCAATAAATTAAATCAAATTAGTTTATATGCTATATTACGTTTCCTGTCAGTTGGGCATAGTTATCAAATCGTTAAAAGTACATAAATCAGTATGTGAATATCTCAAATTAACAACTCAAGCAACTTAACGACATTGGACGTGAATTAGAGTGGCACATACGACGGCATAGGTGACCAATGAGATTAGAAACTCATATCTATATAAAAAAAACTTTAAAAACGATTTATTGTCATTGTTTGTTTCTAAAGGACTCGCTCCTAAACGATAGTATACCAACGATCAATATAGTTAGCCAATTCTATCGCGTTTTGGCTGCGTTCACTCGGCATACCATACACGACGGTGTTGCCGGAACCGCGTATTAAGGCCGGAAAGATGTCGATCTCATTCGACAAGATGGTGTGGTTGCACAGAGCCATCAACGTAAAGTCGAGACCGGTATCGTCATGCTCAGCGAAGATGTTGATCCGCTCGTCGAACTCGTCCAGTCCGTTGCAGATGTCACCCTTCAGTTCCTCACAAATAACTACAAACGAAAGCAGACTGGTGGCGTGTGTCCGTTGGAAGGTGATGGCACGGTCGTAGTAGTCGAACGGAAGCTCATCGTCCGCGCGAATATGGATGCCTACAAACTGCAGTGAGTTTGCGTCATCTTCGCTTCCGTAGAGCACTGCTCGTTTTCGAAGATCCTGCAACAGCTTGGTAGCCGCTTGCAGGTGGCGAGTATGGAATCTGAAGAGCGAACACAGGATCTTTATTCCATTTTCTCTTCATCCCCACGGTAAGAGCTTGAGCTGTACGTACCTGAAATAGTTCGATTGCATGTCCCATCGCACCTGCAGGACATCGTGCAACCGTTTTGCTTGGTTGTTAAGAATAAACAGCTGGTTCCCGTGGACTGGCAGATCCAAACTTGAGTTATTGTTTAAAATGCTTGCCGTTGAAACGTTGTAGCACCTAATCGCATCCCGATCGATGGTTTCGATTGCAGAACTATTCACGAAGAGAAGAGGAGTCAATAAAGTTGTTTGTCGAAGCCTAGTAAAGACGTACTCCGGTACCTTGCGAACAATTTTTTCAGCTCATTTGCAGCTGTAGGCGTCACCATTGCACGCATACGATACCCGGGCACTGACGATCCTACACTGTTCTGAAGCGCTATCAACGAGAAGTAGTGCCACAGGTTCTCTAACTTAGAGCTACCGGCAAAGGCGGTGAATAGCAGCAAACCCTCTGTTTGGCAGCTCGCCTCGATGGGCGCAGGCATCACGCCGGAGCTAGTAGTATTGAAATCGATTTCCAGTAGATCAAAGAACTGCTGAACAGACCGCTCGTCCCAGTTGTCATGCGGGTAAAGCGATCGGTTGCCAGACCGGAAAGAGTGCTTTGACGCGTGGCGCACGAACTCTGGCCGGTGGGCCGTATCCACTATAAGCCACACGAACGTCACAAACGAAACGATCAGGATGAGTGGCTTAATATTCTTCCGGATCGCCTGGAACACGTACCGCACCACGTTGACCAGATGACGCAGCATGGTGGAGGCTGAAGCAGTCTATCAGACGTAACAGTGACGTTGACGGTTGAAAGGTTGAAGATATTGGTTTGACCGGTGGTTTGATGGTGTGGAATATCCCATATGATCAGATTGATGTGGAACTTGTGAACAAACCAATCACCAACCAACCGAGAACAAACTGCAGCCGTTACTGAGCACTGAGCGGAGGGCCCAAAAAATTCGGGAATCTCACGCAAACTGAACCGATTTGGAAGGTGTTTGGATCACTGGTGTCGGTGGGTCCGATTAGAGCACTTCACGGTGCGCATATTAACGCATACTCCCTGCAAAGGGAACATCGCGCGGCATGACTCAACGCTATCGGGCGCGACACTTATCTGAAGCTGATAAACCTGCCGGCCAATATTAAACTAGGTGCGAGCGAGGGCTGCACCCCTCGGGGTCTCGTGAAGGTTGAGGTTGGATAAGAATCAGATACTCCAAACCCCTGATGTGATTGCGCGAAATTAGGATCTATTTGGCGGCACCGACCAACAACCGTTGTTTGCGGTCGTATGGGGTTTTGACTCTGTGACTGGTTAACGGCGAGCCGTTAACAGAACGCTACAGAAACCGGCAATTGACAGCAACAACATAGCATTCAGGTGCTGGTGTAAGGGGCTTCTTATCTAGTGATCAGCAGATAAGAGGACAACCACCAAAAGGCTCGCAGAGAGTGAGTAATGTCTTGGAAAGGCTGCCTTACTGAGCTGGACGAGAAGAGAAAATGGTTGCTCGACGTCGAACCGGGCGAAAAAGTGCCAATATCTATTTCATCGAGCTTCAACATCGACTTGAAATCAATTTGGCGTCGTTTTGAAGAGTCAGTGTTTGCAGCCGCTGCAGCCAATATTTGAATGACACGTTTTTAAGGAGATATACCTCTTTTACATATGAAGGTGTCAACCGCGTAAAGGTATAATAAATGTATATAGTAAATGTAGGTAAAATCTTCTTGCGCTTAAAACGCAAAATAAGCCCCCTAAAACAATTGTTAATTTATGTATCATTTTCACGATTATTTCCTAAAACCCAATCCACCTTGAGCTAATGCTGGGCTCGTTTGGATTTCTTGGAACAACAATGAAATCAAAATCTCAAAAATAAAAATGAATGTTTGTATAAATACATATATAAATATATACGTATATATATATATATATATATATATATATATATATATATATATATATATATATATATATATATATATATATATATATATATATATATATATATATATATATATATATATATATATATATATATATATATATATATATATATATATATATATATATATATATATATATATATATATATATATAT